>NC_056730.1:326656538-326678386 GCF_019279795.1 Protopterus annectens | reverse complement strand
GTGTACCATTTCACTAGCTGTCACTCATACTACATCAGAATATTGTGTACCATTTCACTAGCTACCACTCATACTACATTGAAATATTGTGTACCATTTCACTAGCTACCACTCATACTACATCAGAATATTGAGTACTATTTCACTAGATATCACTCATACTACATCAGAATATTGTGTACTATTTCTCTAGCCATCACTTATACAACATTGGTATATAATGTACTATTTCACTAGCCATCAGTCATACCACATTGGAATATTGGGGTCCAAATGGAGAGATAAGTCAGCAACCAAGGAGAGTAGTATTGTTGAAAGTGAATTCATCATCAGGTCTTGGTGAGTACCTTCACAAGTTGTTCCCTGTTTTCCACAAAATCTCACCAAGACAACACTGATATATAGTCTGCATTTTCTCTAGCATATATCATGGACAGAGATAGGTCAAAAATTAATAAAAATAGCTGGGTGCACAAGACCCAGGATAAAATATTGCCCAATCCTGGTAGGTGCACTGGTGCCAGGACTGGAAAAAATAACAGTGTAGAATCCACAAAATACGAAACATTCCTACAATGGGGCTAGGCCAGGCCAAGGGGGAGGATGGTCCCCTATTGTAGAAGGAAGTAGCAGGCCACAAAAATCACAAAATCTGATAGAACAAAGAAGAGACATAAAGATGATAGAGTGGACTACTGAGAAGAAGAAAGAAAGAAATTATGTATTGTTACTATTATGCAAAAGACCCAGACATTCCGAATACAAGATATACAAAAAGATTAAGAGAGAAATTAGAGGAAAGAAATATAATTCCACAAGAATAACTTCCAGAAGCCTCAAATAAAAAAAAATTTGTTCATTAATACAACAGATTAACAAAAAACACTATATAAATCAAGAAACTTTGATGTGTTTTGAAAAAGAAGCATCTGAGGAAGTGCAAAAATATAAACAACAAAACCTAGAGATTTTTTAAAAGTATAAAAAAGAAACGTACATGGGAAAGAAGGACAGATCTGATATAGTACAATATTTATGCAAAGTCAAAAGTCAAATTAATCAAAACAAAAAAGGCATTCCCAAAGATATTCGAAGAGAAATACAGGCAAAGTCATCCGGATGTGGATCATTTCACAATAAAGAAAATAATATCACAAAGGGGGAATGTAGAAAAGAAGATTAGTAAAGTAGAAGTTAAAAGAAAAAGAAGCTGAAGTTAAGGAATGACTGCAAAGTGAAGGATTTGGTATAGAAGGTCTAATACAGGTTGCATTACAGCATGATGGAATGAGTCCCCAAAATAAGGAGAAACAGGAAGATCAGTAGACATCTGAAGAAGAAATATGGATATGGGAACGAAAAAGTGATTTAATACAATGTAATCTTTATGCAAAGGAGAAAGCAAAACTGATCAATACAAAAAGAGCAGCACCAAAGATATTCAAAGAGAAATACAGGCAAAGGAATACGGGCATAGAAAACTTTACAATACAAAAAATAAGAAGACAAAGAGGAAGAGTAGAAAAGAAGATTAGTAATGGGGAAGTTAAAGAAACAGAAACTGCAGTTATGGAGTCATGTGAAGTGAAGGATTCAGTGCAGATAATCTAACTCAGAAAGCATCACAGGAGAATAGAGCAATACACATCCAAATTATGGAGAAACTAGTCGAATGTGAAGCAACCGGTCAGTTGCCATATGAAGATACTTTGGAGCCTTCCACAGGAAACCAGTATAAATTTTTTACTTGAAGCTGGACAGCAAGGGAAGGAACAGGAAACTGGGGCAACTCTGGAGCAGTCATTGTTGAGGAATGATAGGCCAGTGAGTCCCCATATGACAATGCAATGGATGACACAGGATGAAATTGAAGAGAATGTGCTACAGGAAGATGCTATAAAACTTTCTACAGAATACCCACAGAAAATGGAGAACAAAAATGTCCCCTCAGTTTAGAAGAAAATGAGCTAAGAGAAGAGTTGCTAGATTTGAAAGAGATAGATAGGCATATTAAGATCAATGAAAGAAATAGACTGAAAAAGGTCAATAAAACCAAAAAGTCAGAAGTCTGATAAAATAAATGAATGCAGTAATTAGGACTGTCTATAGAGATCCATGCGATATAACAGAAGTAAACAGGATATATTACTGTGCAGCTAAACTAATAACAGATAAAATTCTACCACAAGAACACATAGTAGTAAGGGAAAGGAAGGGGAACAAATAAAATACCATCATGGAAGTATCAAATAGAGAAAACTATAAAGCAGTTAAGACAAGAAGTGTCAGTGTTAGAGGAGTACAGAAGAGGGAACAGATCAACAAAAATACTCAGAAAGATAGATGTGATTAATCTAATGTACAATGTCATAATAGATCAGGATCCATTATGCACTATCACAAATAATAAACTAAAAATTTCAGCACAGGCAGAAAAACTTAGAAGATACACAGATAAATATAAAGGAAAAGTGCAAAATAAGCAATTTATTGATGACCCCAATAAATTTTATAGAGAATTGGGAAACAAGTTAAAAGAACTGAAAGACCACCCAAAAAAGAAGAAATAGATATATTTTGGAGAAGTATTTGTAAAGATCTTGTGGAACAAAACAAAGATGCTAAATAGATAAAAGAAATAAAAGAAAGGTCCAGCATATGAAATAGGATGAAGTAACAGCCAGAGAGATTGAAACAAAGTTAAGTAAAGCCTCTAATTGGAAAACATCAGGCACAGATGCAGGACCTAACTTCTGGTTTAAAGTATTAACATCTTTGCACGGAGATTTAGCCATGAGTAAGCACTATTTATATGTCCACCCTGAACAGACACCAACTTGGCTAACAACAGGAAAAACAATGCTCCTACATAATAGTGAACCTGCAAGCTACCCTAAAAATTATAGACCAATAACTTGCCTTCCAACTATGTATAAACTACACACCGGAACTGATTCCAACAGAGTTTATAGTCATTTAGAAGAAAACTTAATCATGGCAATAGAACAAAAGGGCAATAAAAGAAAGTCATATGGAACAAAGGATCATCTGTTGCTAAATAAAGTCATAATGGAGAACTGTAAAAAGGGGAAGAATCTAAGTGTGGCATGGACTGACTACAAAACAGCATTTGATAGTATTCGACATTCATGGATAAAAGAGTGCTTAAAAATGTATAAGATACACCCTACACTGATTGACTGCATTACAGTGACCATGAAATAGTGGTAGACCACTTTGCAATTAAGCCATGATAAAGGACAGATTATTATCCCATGGATAAAAATCCAAAGGAGGATATTCCAGGGTGTCTCCCTGTCACCTCTGCTATTCTGTCTTGCCCTTAACCCACAAAGCTGTCTACTCAACAGATTAGGCCATGGCTACAATTTGGCTCCTAGAAAACAAAAAAAGTATAAAGACTTCTTTTGTCAATGATTTAAAATTGTATAGCTCATCAGATGAGGAACTGAAACCACAAATGCAAGTAGTCAAAACTTTTTCAGATGATATAAGAATGTCATTTGGTCTTAATAAATGTATGAAAGCTACCTTTAAAGCAGGAAAACTGCAGCACCAAGAAAATATCAGTTTGGGACAAGAATGTGATATAAAAGAACTTGAGCAAGAGGGAGTGTGTAAATATTTGGGAACTGATGAAGGATCAACAATAACACATGAAGAAATGCAAATAAAACTTAGTAAGGAATATTTTTGAATACTTACATTAATCCTGAAAACAGTATTGACATCTATGAACAAAATTCAAGCTATAAACCAATTTGCTCTTCCTGTCCTAACTTATAGTTTTGGAGTGATTGATTGGTGCCACAATGAGTTGGATAGAGTAGGTGGGAAAACAAGAAGGATGCTTCATGCTCACCAAATGATTTATAAAAATTAGTGTATACCAAGATTATATATTCCCTGTTCTGAAGGTGGTATGAGCCTCCTTGAAATTGATTACATGTATAGCTCTGCAATCGAGGGACTACACACATATCTGCTGACCTCACAGGACCCAAACATAGTGAAAGGTCCTGTGAGATCCTAATCCCTCCGCACTACATGCTCTAGGGATCTAAACCTTGTCACTACAATAAACAGAACATACTGGAGGGATAGATTCCTGTCCTGGAGACTTTCCGTACTCTGGAACAAACTACCTATCTATATCAAACAAAGCTCCTCATTAGCACTCTTCAAGAAAAATATTGATGATTGGATGAGAAATAGGAAATTCACCCCGAGGATCACCTCTGTGGCTCTGCTCGACAGGAGCACAGGAAAATAATTTTCTTGGATGGCGAAAGCCAGGGTACCTTTTTGGCTAGGCTTATATAGGCCCTAGGGCCAATAGCTTAGTACCTACCTATGAACCTATAAAAGTTTTGAACATGAGGAGAATAAATCTAAGATGACTTCCCTGCTTAGTCTAGCAGAAGCATATCAATGTCAAGCAGGAATGGAAATCAAACCAGAAGTAGATAAAACTCAGGTGGCCACTGAATGTGCCAAAAAAACAAAGAAACAATATAAGGTGAAGGATCAGATGAGAAGTTAAGAAATGTGCAAAATGTATAAATATAGTTGCAAGTATAGAAAACTTCTGGAAGAACTTCATGTTGATCAGGATCGAATGTAGGAATGCTTAAGGAGAGGTGGATTCAAACCAAAAGATGAAAGGTTAATACTGGCGGTTTAAGATAGTAGGCTATGCACACATTGATTTACAAAGTCCATTGAACATGTGGGAGAAACAGACAAATGTATGTTTTGTAAAATAGAATTGGAAACAGTCGCACACCTTGTTGCTGGCTGCGACATAATGGCAGAAGGACTATATACGGAAAGGCATAATAATGAAGTCTACATCACATGGGATCATCCATTACCAACAGTTCAAAAGACAGATGTGAGAAAACCAGATATAGTGGCCCAAGAAAAGAAGAAAAAAGTAGCATTGATCATTGAAATTGCTACACCCAGTGACTACAGTGTCTTGCGTACAGAGAGAAACAAAATCATAAATTATCAGGATTTGCAGGCTGAAACAAGAGTAATCTGGAAGAAAGATACCAAGACAGTTCCAATAGTAGTAGGAGCAACGGGTATTATAAAAAAATAATCTAATATTGTATTTACATATGTTACCAATTCATGTAACCCCATACGAATTAATGAAGGAGTCATTACTGGGCACATTGCGGGTGCTGCAAATGGCACTTCTGGCTGAAATCAAAGATTGAAACAATACTAATTTTATGAACTTTAATCATACTCTATCTTAATAATGGGGTCCATTCTTGTCATGGTAATAGAAACCCAAAAGACTTGGAGAAATGAAAAAAGACAAAATACTTTGTACTATGTCACTAGCTGACACTCACACTACATTGGAATATTGTGTACTATTTCAGCAGCTATCACTTAATACTACATCAGAATGTTGTGCACTATTTCACTAGCTATCACTTATACTACATTGGAATACTATGTACTATTTCACTAGGTATCACTCATACTACATTGGAATATTGTATACTATTTCACTAGCTGCCACTTATACTACATTGGAATATTGTGTACTATTTCACTAGCTGTTATTCATACAACATCGGAATCATGTGCACTATTTCACTAGCTGTCACTCACACTACATTGGAAGATTGTGTACTACTTCACTAGCTGTCACTCATACTGCATCGAAATATTGTGTACTATTTCACTAGCTATCACTCGTACCACATCAGAATATTGTGTACGATTTCACAAGCTGTAACTCAGACTCCATTGGAATTTTGTGTACTATTTCATCAGCTATCACTCATACTGCATCAAAATATTTTGTACTCTATCACTAGCTATCACTCATACCACACCAGAATATTGTGTACTATTTCACTAGCTGTAAATCACATTACATCAGAATATTGTGAACTATTTCACCAGCTATCACTCATACTACATCGGAATGTTGTGCGCTGTTTTACTAACCATCGCTCATACTACATCGGAATATTGTGTACTGTTTGACTAGTTGTCACTCATACTCTTCGGAATATAGTGTAGTATTTCACTAGCTGTCACTCATACCACATCAGAATATTGTGTACTATTTCATGAGCTGTCACTCATTCTACAACAGAATATTGTGCACTATATCACCAGCTATCACTCATACTACATCAGAATGTTGGTTACTATTTCACTAACCATCACTCATATTGCATCAGAATATTGTGTATTATTTTACTACCTCTAACTCATACTGTATTGAAATATTGTGTACTATTTCACTAGCAATCAATCATACTATCTCAGAATATATCGTGTGCTATTTCACCAGTCGTCACTCATACCACATCAGAATATTGTGTACTATTTCATTACCTGTCACTCATACCACATCAGAATATTGTGTACTATTTCATGAGCTGTCACTCATTCTACAACAGAATATTGTGTACTATTTCAAAAGCTATCACTCATACTACAGCAGAATGTTGAGTACTATTTCACTAACCATCACTCATACTGCATCAGAATATTGTGTATTATTTTACTACCTCTAACTCATACTGTATTGAAATATTGTGTACTATTTCACTAGCAATCAATCATACTATCTCAGAATATATTGTGTGCTATTTCACCAGTCGTCACTCATACCACATCAGAATATTGTGTACTATTTCATTACCTGTCACTCATACCACATCAGAATACTGTGTACTATATAACTAGCTCTCAATCATACCACATCAGAATATTGTCTATTGCACTAGCTGTCACTCATACTACATCAGAATATTGTGTATTATTTCACTAGCTGTCATCACTCATACTACATTTCACTAGTTATCACTTATACTACATCAGAATATTGTGTACAATTTCACTAGCTCTCACTCATACAACACTGGAATACTGTGTACTATTTCAATAGCTGTTACTCATACTACATCAGAATATTGTGTACTATTTCACTAGCTATCACTCATATTACATCAAAACATTGTGTACTGTTTCACAAGGTATCACTCATACTACATCAGAATATTGTGCACTATTTTATTAGCTGTCACTCATTCTTCATCAGAAAATACTGTGTACAATTTCACTAGCCATCACTCATACCACATTGGAATATTGTGTACTATTTCATGAATTGCCACTTATACTTCATTAGAATATTATGTACTATTTCACTAGCTGTCACTCATACTACATCGCAATATTTTGTACCATTTCACTAGCTGTCACTCATACTACATTGAAATATTGTGTACCATTTCACTAGCTATCACTCATACTACATTGAAATATTGTGTACCATTTCACTAGCTATCACTCATACTACATTGAAATATTGTGTACCATTTCACTAGCTATCACTCATACTACATTGGAATATTGTGTACCATTTCACTAGCTGACACTAATACTGCATCCGAATATTGTGTACTATTTCACTAGCTGTCACTCATACATCGGAATATTGTGCACTGTTTCACTAGCTATCACTCATACTACAAGGAAATGTTTTGCACTATTTCACCACCTATCACTACTACTACATTGGAATATTGTGTACTATTTTACTACCTCTCACTCATACTACATTGGATATTGTGTTTTATTTCACTAGATTTCACTCATACTACATCAGAATATATTGTATACAATTTCACTAGCCATCACTCATACCACATTGGAATATTGTGTACTATTTCACAAACTGCCACTTATACTACATTAGAATATTATGTACTATTTCACTAGCTGTCACTCATACTACATCGCAATATTCTGTACCATTTCACTAGCTGTCAGTCATACTACATCGTAATATTGTGCACTATTTCACCAGCTATCATTTATACTACATCACATTATTGTCGAGTGGGGTTGGAAAGACATGCGTGAATGGGCGTGCCTTCGTTGAAGGTTTGGCATCAGGCTGGCACCTTGGCACCATAAAAATTGACTGCCAATCATTAACGGACCGGAGTACCACTGTGGCAACCCCTAACCAGGAAAAGCCGAAAGAAAAACAACAACACTATTGTATACTATTTCACTAGCTAACACTCATACTAAATCAGAATATTGTGTACTATTTCACTAGGAATCACTCATACTACAACGGAATATTGAGTACTATTTCACTAGCTGTAATTCATACTACATCGGAATATTGTGTACTATTTCACCAGCTATCACTCATACTACATCAGAATGTTGTGTACTATTTTACTAACCATCACTCATACTACATCAGAATATTGTGTACTATTTTACTACCTATAACTCATATTATATAGGAATATTGTGTACTATTTCACTAGCTATCAATCATACTACATCAGAATATATCTTGCACTATTTCACCAGCCGGCATTCATACCACATCAGAATATTGTGTACTATTTAACTAGGTGTCACTCATACTACATTGGAATATTGTGTACTATTCCAATAGCTATCCCTCAAACCAGATTGAAATATTGTGTACTATTTCATTAGCTGTCACTCATACCACATTAGAATATTGTGTACAATTTGTAGCTGTCACTCATACCACATCAGAATATTGTGTACTATATAACTATCTCTCAATCATATCACATCGGAATATTGTGTACTATTTCATTAGCTGTCACTCATACTACATCGAAATATTGTGTACTATTTCACTAGCTGTCACTCATACTGCATCGGAATATTGTGCACTATTTCACAAGCTGTCACTCATACTACATCTAAATATTCTGTACTATTTCACTAGCTGTCACTCATACAACAGAATACTGTGTACTATTTCACTAGCTGCACTCATACTACATCAGAATATTGTGTACTGTTTCACTAGCTATCACTCATACTACACCAAAATATTGTGTACAATTTCTCTAGGTATCACGCGTACTACATCAGAATATTGTGTATTATTTTATTAGCTATCACTCATTCTTCATCAGATAATATTGTGTACAATTTCACTAGCCATCACTCATACCACATTGGAGTATTGTGTACTATTTCACCAGCTATCACTCATACTATATCAGAATGTTGTGTACTATTGCACTAACCATCACTCATACTACATCAGAATATTGTGTACTACTTTACTAACTCTAACTCATACTACATTGGAATATTGTGTACTAATTCACTAGCTATCAATCATACATCAGAATATATCTTGTGCTATTTCACCAGCCGGCATTCATACCACATCAGAATATTGTATACTATTTCACTAGGTGTCACTCATACTACATTGGAATACTGTGTACTATTTCAATAGTTGTCCCTCAAACCAGATCGAAATATTGTGTACTATTTCATTAGCTGTCACTCATACCACATTAGAATATTGTGTACAGTTTGTAGCTGTCACTCACACCACATCAGAATATTGTGTACTCTATAACTAGCTCTCAATCATACCACATCGGAATACTGTGTACTATTTCACTAGCTGTCATCACTCATACTACGTTTCACTAGTTGTCACTTATACTACATCGGAATAATGTGTACTATTTCACTAGGTGTCACTCATACCACATCGAATATTCTGTACTATTTCACTAGCTGTCACTCATACTACATCAGAATATTGTGAACTACTTCACTAACTCTCACTCATACCACACTAGAATACTGTGTACTATTTCACTAGGTGCCAATCATACTACATCAGAATACTATGTACTATTTCACTAGCTGTCACTCATACTACATCAAAATAGTGTGTACTATTTCTCTAGGTATCGCTCATACTACATCAGAATATTGTGTACAATTTTATTAGCTATCACTCATTCTTTATCAGAAAATATTGTGTACAATTTCACTAGCCATCCCTTATACCACATTGGAACATTCTGTACTATTTCACGAGCTGCCACTTATTCGACATCAGAATATTGTGTACTATTTCACTAGCTGTCACTCATACTACATCGTAATATTGTGCACTATTTCACTAGCTGTCACTCATACCACATCAGAATATTGTGTACTATTTCATGAGATGTCACTCATGCTACAACAGAATATTGTGAAATATTTCACCAGCTATCTATCACTCATACTACATCAGAATGTTGTCAACTATTTCACTAATGATCACTCATAATACATCAGAATATTGTGTACTATTTTACTACCTCTAACTCATACTACATTGGAAAATTGTGTACTATTTCACTAGTTGTCATTCAAATCACATCGGAATATTGCATACTGTTTCATTAGCTGTCACTAATACCACATCAGAATATTGTGTACAATTTGTAGCTGTGAATCATACCACATCAGAATATTGTGTACTATATAACTAGCTCTCAGTCATACCACATTGGAATATTGTGCACTATTTCATTAGCTGTCACTCATACTTCATCGGAATATTGTGTACTATTTCAATAGCTGTGACTCATACTACATCGGAATATTTTGCATTATTTCACTAGCTCTCACTCATACTGCATCGGAATATTGTGCACTATTTCACTAGCTGTCACTCATACTACATCAGAATATTGTGTACTATTTCACTAGCTATCACTCATACTACATTGAAATATTGTGTACTATTTCACTAGGTATCACTCTTACTACATCTGAATTTTGTTTACTATTTTTTTTAGCTATCACTCATTCTTCATCAGAAAATATTGTGTTCAATTTCACTAGCCATCAGTCATACCACATTGGAATATTGGGTACTATTTCGCAAGCTGCCATTTATAGTACATCGGAATATTATGTACTATTTCACTAGCTGTCACTCATACTACATCATAATATTCTGTACTATTTCAATAGCTGCCATTCATACCACATTGGAATATTGTGTACTATTTCTCTAGCTGCCACTTATACTGCATCCGAATATTGTGCACTATTTCACTAGCTGTCACTCATACTACATCAGAATATTGTGCACTGTTTCACTAGCTATTACCCATACTACAAGGAAATGTTTTGCACTATTTCACTACCTATCACAAATACTATATTGGAATATTGTGCACTATTTTACTGCCTCTCACTCAAACTACATCGGAATATTGTGTTTTATTTCACTAGATGTCATTCATACTACATCAGAATACAATGCATACTATTTCACTAGCTATCACTCATACTACATTGAAATATTGTGTACCATTTCACTAGCTATCACTCATACTACATTGAAATATTGTGTACCATTTCACTAGCTGTCACTTATACTACATCGGAATATTGTAAACCATTTTGCTAGCTGTCACTCATACCACATCCGATATTGTGTACAATTTCAATAGCAGTCAGTCATACCACATCGGAATACTGTGTACTATTTCACAAGTGTCACTCATACTACATCCGAATATTGTTTACTATTTCAGTAGCTGTAACTCACATTACATCAGAATATTTTCTACTATGTCATTAGCTATCACTTATTCTATATCAGAATATATTGTGCACAATTTTGGTAGCCATCATTCCTACCACATTGGAATATTGTGTAGTATTTCACTACCTGTCACTCATACCACATCAGAATATTGTGTACTGTTTTACTAGCTGTAACTCACACTACATCGGAATATTGTGTACTATTTCACCAGCTATCACTCATACTACATTGGAATGTTGGTTGCTGTTTCACTACCCATCACTCATACTACATCAGAATATTGTGTAGTGTTTCACTAGCTCTCACTCATACTATATTGAAATATTGTGTACTATTTCACTAGCTGTCACTCATACTCATCAGAATATAGTGTACTATTTCATTAGCTATCACTCATACTACATTGGAATATAGTGTACTATTTCAATAGCTGTCACTCACACCACATCAGAATACTGTGTACTATTTCATGAGCTGTCACTCATACTACATCAGAATATTGTGTAATATTTCACCAGCTATCACTCATACTACATCGGAATGTTGTGTACTATTCCACTAACCATCACTCATACTACATCGGAATATTGTGTACTATTTTACTACCTCTAACACATACTACATCAGAATATTGTGTACTATTTTACTAGTTATCACTCATACTATATAAGAATATATTGTGTACTATTTCACTAGCTATCATTCATACTACATCAGAATATATCATGTGCTATTTCACTAGCCATCATTCATACCACATCAGAATATTGTGTACTATTTCACTAGATGTCACTCATACTACAGTGGAATATTGTATACTATTTCACTAGTTGTTACTCAAACCACATCAGAATATTGCGTACTATTTCACTAGCTATCACTCATACTTCATCTAAATAGTGTACTATTTCACTAGCTGTCACTTATACTTCATCAGACAATTGTGTACTGTTTCACTAGTTATCACTCATACTACATTTCACTAGCTGTCACTCATACTACATTGAAATATTGTGTACCATTTCACTAGCTGTCACTCATACTACATTGAAATATTGTGTACCATTTCACTAGCTGTCACTCATACCACACTGGAATATAGTGTACTATTTCACTAGCTGCCACTTATACCACATCGGAATATTGTGCCCTATTTCATTAGCTGTCACTCATACTACATCAGAGTACTGTGTACGAGGGGGAGTGGCCAAGATGCCAGTCTGATAGCAGCAGAAATTCATACCTCTGCTTAGATTTTAATATCCTGACAGGAAATATACTTTAATTTTTAGAAAAATTTAACTAAAAGTATACTAAAAGCTAGATTAACATAGACTCTATTGTTTTCTAAAAATTAATACATAGTCAAAAGAATTTTTTAATTATTCCTGTCAAGAAGTTTTCTACTGAAGATCTCAACATGAGCAACTCGAAGAACCCACACCAGGAGAGCACAGTGAAGAAAGAACTACATCTTATAATATCAAACATCTAAGAACTGTCACTAAAAATGGACAAATTTGAAAACAAAATGGATATTATCAAACAAGAATGCAATAAAAACTGGAAATTCGAAATGTAACAGTAAAAACAAAATCTGAACGGATTATTGCCTTAGAGGAAACAGTAACTGGCCTGGATACTAGAGTGACATAAAATGAACATCACAATGAATTTCTTCTGAAACAAAACACCAGGCTGATTGAGAAACTGGAAGACCTAGAAAGTAGATCAAGGAGGAATAACATAGGAATATATGGAATTCCTGAGAAAGAAGAGGGTGCTAACATGATTCATTTCCTCAATAAGTGGTTTTCATCAGCACTAAACATGCCTGAATCTCTCTCTTTTGGAATTGGAGGGCTCATCGGTCCCTGGAAAATCCAGTTTTGTCTCTGTGTACATCTAACCCCAGGTCTCTAATAGTTAGATTTCTTTCTTTACAAGACAAGGACTTAGTGCTGAAATCAGCTTGGACTAATTCCCCTATCAAGATAGGTGAAAAAGTTATTCATTTTGGCATTGACTACACCTCTACAGTCACATCCAGAAGAAAGTAGTGTGTTCCTCCAAGTAAGTCCATGAAAAAAGCCAATATTAAACCTCAAATTCTTTTTCCTGCAAGAATAAAAATCACCTTGCCAGAAGAAGTGAAGATCTGTGATTCCCTACAAGAAGCAGTAAAATGTATCCAAAAGAAGAAAATACTGTCTGACATAGAAGAAATGGAATGGTCATCCCAGAGTTTGAAGAGACAGGCAAAAAAAATGGATGGTCTGTGAAGGAAAGCAAACAAAACTAAGAAACTAAAGGACAAATGAATAAACTCCTTCTAATTTTAAATTCTTTGTTTTATGAATCATAATATATTTGATTCTGGAAAATCTCTATACTGTAAGGTAATGTGAATCATCTTTATTATAACTTTCTCTTTTCCTTTCTATATCTTCTTCTAATTACATATAGTACTAAGTATTTAAATAACATTCTCTCTCTTTCTCTCTCTCTCTTCTTTCTTCCTATTCCTTTTTGTTAATAATGCTCCTTTTCTCTCTTTCCCACTATAAGTACTTTACATACATTTCCCTTTTAAATAACTACAAATTATATGTCTTCTAATTCTTCAGTAATGGTATAATTTGACTTAATACCAAAGTGCATTTTTTCTAGTGGGTTAGTGGTGGGGTAACAATATGTTTCTGATTAGTGTTTCTAACTAGATGTTTTAGACACTTTGTTTAGACACATATAAACATTAATACAGTACATTAATGGTGTTTTATAGATAGCTAAATATAATATATATATATATATATATATATATATATATATATATATATATATATATGAGGCAGCTGTTGTTACTTCTAAATAGCTGTTTTTATATGAAAGGGTTAATGTTTTCATGGTGTTGATGTTTTGTGGGGAAACTGGTGATCTGTGTGGCTGTTTTCATTGTGCAGATTCATGACATGCACTGACAAGGCAGCTTGAGTGTTTTGTTTTTTTTTTTTTTTTGCTTTCTGTAAACTCTAAAAGCTTCAAGATTTGATTTCCCGCTGAAAATGCTTTTTTCCTCACTAGAGACAACCTCTGCTGTGCATGAGCTTATTTAGATACTTTTTAACAAGTTTATGAAGCTGCAGCTTGAGGAAACAACAGTGATGACATCACTTGACCTTTTAAACTTGTTAAATGGCTGTATTTAGAATTCTTTTCTCTTGAAATTCTGTTATTCTTCACTTAGATACTTTAAATGGTAAATAATTATTTCTGATAAAAGTGTTTAACTTCTTTGAAAATACCTATATTCTTTTATAGATGCATACATTCTGCAGATTCAGTGACACTTTTAGTAACTAAATGATATCACATGAACTAGGAGCTGCATTAGAAAACTCATTATGCATATTAACATTGGACTTATGTTACATAACTAAACCTTTAGTAACTAAACAGAGGGTTGTGAGGCTTTTTTTGTTTGTTTGTAATAAGTGTTATAAATATATTCAGCAGATCCTTACATGAAAAATGTTAGATAGATGACTGACAAAATGATTAAAACATATGATGTTTCTTGAAAAGTCTTGGAAATATTGACAATCTTCTTAACCTTCAGCTTCTAATGTTTATACATACTTTGATATGATGTGTATTTCTGACATATCTACTTATCAGAGGTGTTATTATTATATGTGAAATATTAATACAGCTTCAGTTATATTGGACACTCTCATTTTAATGGATATTTCATGGACTCAGATTTCTTTAGTTGCTTTCATAATGCCTTTCTTTGTTGTTTTTATACTATATTATAAGCAGAGATGGGTAATTTGTGTCTTTTGCTGTTGGAGAGGTGTTGGATGGATGGTTTAGTTAAGTTTTTAACTAAACCAGAAATTTTATGTTTCATGTATGTGTTTGTAAATAGTTTTGGGTTTTTGAAAGTAGTGCTTAATAGATGTTATACATCCATGATAAGTAAGTTTTCAGTAGATTTCAAGTCAGCATGGAAGAAAGGTATTTCAGTAAGTAACAACATACACATTATAGTCAATGGCTTATAAATGTTTATCATTAAATATTAATGGTTTGAACAATAAAGTCAAACTTTGCTTAAATATATCAAAATGCATAAAGCCCAGATCATCTTTTTACAGGAAACCCATCTATTAAAAAAGACCTACAAAAATACTCATTTAATGGCTATACCATTCTGGCTGATTCATGTTTTAAGACTAAGAGAAGAGGTACTCTTATTGTATGGAAAAATACTTATATTATGCCAAGAATTATAGATACAATTTCAGATAAATATGGGATGCTAACCATGGTTATTTTGGAAGTCAATAGGAAGTATTATACTTTGATTAATGCATACTGGATGCCAGGACTAAGTACTAAATATAATAGCAGTTTTTACTTGAAATCAATGCCAGAAGCTGCTAGTTACCAAGTAGTGCGTTGGCTATCACAGTATATAGATAGATATTTCAAATCCACACTGTGGTCAATAAATCCACTCAATGAACATAAGCCCAGTATAAATTCCAATTATCAACGGTATTCACTTCACCTTTCCATCATTCCAACTACTTTTCAGAAAAGAACGGATCGACCACATAAATATATAAAAATATAAACTGAATTTTATTCAAACACAAGAAAAACGGCAAGTGCTTTCACCCGTAGGCTTCATCAGGCCATAGGTAATTAAACATTTAAATCTTTTATATACCTTCTAGTGCATCAGTTGATCGTGAAATCACTTCCTAGTTTTAATTACAATTCCAATAATTCAACAGTGCTTGAATAATAAGACATTTCATCATACAAATTAATATATTCAACATGCCCCCATTCAAAAATGCATCCAACTGTATGCTTGTCCCGCACCATCTTTATAAATACACACTCAAATGGATATATATATCACAATGTACCCTCAGTTAAAAAATATTTTGCTACCTACTTAATAAATATATACTAATAAAAATCTTAGTATAATAATATCAAATCTATATATATGTATATAACTAACACGTATAATATAAAGTATAAGATGTCAAATTTAATATCAAATACATATTTAGAACTAAACATAAAGAGTTGAAACTGACTAAAAACTACTCTATATACTTTATATCAGCACAATAATAATAATTATGAATGTATATGGCCATGCAAAATGCTATATAATTCCAGCATAGGTCGTATATACTTGGTGTAATAAAATACGCTTAAGGTAACAGAAAATATATGATAAAATTTGTTATATAATCCAATAAATTTTTGTGTAATGAATATATGTAACAAAATCAATATTTACTCATTTTTAGATTTCTAGCTCTTAATGCAGGTTTTATAGGGATTCTATCATTAATACCTGGATCCTTATGAGCTTTCAGTCTAATAATCCATTTACTCTCATGTTGTTCAGTTATATTACGTATAGGTCCTCTTCTGACCGTGGGGGTATTTACATATATCACCATGAATTTAAATTTATGTTCCATTGAATTATTAATTACATGTTTTGCCAGAGCATTTTTATCAGATCTAATCCTAATATTATAGTGATGCTCCCTAATTCTTTCCTTCAGCTTTCTATCAGTCTTGCCAACATAAAATGCTGGACAGGACTGACAGACTGCTAAATACATTATTTACCAATATTCCGAACCAACAAGGTATTGAGTGTATACACAGATGCCTGGCACCACATTATACTCCTTCTCAAACAGAAACTTTATGTACCCTGATGGGAATAGTATTGGACCATAATATTTTCACTTTTAACCATAGGATTTACATACAACGGGATGGCGTGGCTATGGGCACTTCATGTGCCAACAGCTACGCCAACCTAGTGATGGCAGATTGGGAAAATAGATTATTGTTTACATTAAAATCTTACAAGGAGAATGTAGGATTTTATGTTCGTTTTGTAGACGATCTTTTTCTAATTTGGAAATCCAACGAAAAACATTTAAATTCTTTTGTACAAGAAATTAATTCGTTAACACCTTATTTAAAGTTTACTGTGACTGCATCACAGAACTTTGTGTCTTATTTGGATGTTTATGTGGAAAAAATTCTTGATGGTTATATTAATACTGGGGTACATAGAAAAACATGCTATAGGAGTACTTATTTGCACAGATCTAGCATGCATCCAGGTTATGTGTTTAAAAATGTGGTGAAAGGCCAGGCTATGCGTGTATCTAGGTTGAATTCCACACAAGAAGGATTTAATGAAGAAATGATACAACTCAAACAACAGTTCCTAGGAAGATCATACAAACCACAAGAAATACAAGAAAGTTTGGCTAACATAGAGACTTTGAGGGAAGGACGAGCGTATCCATATTTTGCTGACCAAAGCAAAGGGGCAAAGCAGATAGCACCAATAAGGAACAGTTTTAATAATAGTTGGCCAATGGCCACTATTTATTATACACAAGATGATGATGAAGTTAAAAATGCTTATATGAAATATTGGGACCTCCTATTAGTTGACCCAAAAATTTCAGGAATAGTAGGAGATATACTAAAATTTGTCTATAAAAACAAATTAAATTTATATAGAATGCTCTGCAGCTCTAAAAGAGTTGAATTCATATCACGGACGAGTGATATTACTATGACTACACGACCATGTGGGAAATGTAATTATTGTCATATGATAGATCAATCAGCAAGCTTTATACACCCTGTAACACAGCAAAATTTCAAGTTTAATTGCAATGCAACTTGTGAGACCATGCATGTGGTGTATTTAGCAGTCTGTCAGTCCTGTCCAGCATTTTATGTTGGCAAGACTGATAGAAAGCTGAAGGAAAGAATTAGGGAGCATTACTATAATATTAGGATTAGATCTGATAAAAACGCTCTGGCAAAACATGTAATTAATAATTCAATGGAACATAAATTTAAATTCATGGTGATATATGTAAATACCCCCACGGTCAGAAGAGGACCTATAAGTAATATAACTGAACAATATGAAAGTAAATGGATTATTAGACTGAGGGCTCATAAGGATCCAGGTATTAATTATAGAATCCCTATAAAACCTGCATTAAGAGCTAGAAATCTAAAAATTGGTAAATATTGATTTTGTTACATATATTCATTACACAAAAATTTATTGGATTATATAAAAAATGTTATCATATATTTTCTGTTACCTTAAGTGTATTTTATTACACCAAGTATATATGACCTATGATGGAATTATATAGCATTTTGCATGGCCATATACATTCATAATTATTATTATTGTGCTGATATAAAGTATATAGAGTAGTTTTTAGTCAGTTTCTACTCTTTATGTTTAGTTCTAAATATGTATTTGATATTAAATTTGACATCTTATACTTTATATTATACGTGTTAGTTATATACATATATATAGATTTGATATTATTATACTAAGATTTTTATTAGTATATATTTATTAAGTAGGTAGCAAAATATTTTTTAACTGAGGGTACATTGTGATATATATATATATATATATATATATATATATATATATATATATCTTATATATTTTTTATATATTTTTTAAATGTATTGCAGCATCCATTTGAGTGTGTATTTATAAAGATGGTGCGGGACAAGCATACAGTTGGATGCATTTTTGAATGGGGGCATGTTGAATATATTAATTTGTATGATGAAATGTCTTATTATTCAAGCGCTGTTGAATTATTGGAATTGTAATTAAAACTAGGAAGTGATTTCACGATCAACTGATGCACTAGAAGGTATATAAAAGATTTAAATGTTTAATTACCTATGGCCTGATGAAGCCTATGGGTGAAAGTGCTTGCTGTTTTTCTTGTGTTTGAATAAAATTCAGTTTATATTTTTATATATTTACGTGGTCAATCCATTCTTTTCTGAAAAGTAGTTGGAATGATGGAAAGGTGAAGTGAATACTGTTGATAATTGGAATTTATACTGGGCTTATGTTCGTTGAGTGGATTTATTGACCACAGTGTGGATTTGAAATATCTATCTATATACTGTGATAGCCGACGCACTACTTGGTAACTAGCAGCTTCTGGCATTGATTTCAAGTAAAAACTGCTATTATATTGAGTGAACTGCCTTACCGCTCTCCTAAATCAACATTTTATACTTGTAAAGCAACGCCGGAGAAGTGTTTCAAACGGCCATCCATTTTTTAATCATTATTTTTAAGTACTAAATATGTTGACAAATATCTGGACCTGATTACTTTAAATGCAAAAGGGGAAATTATAGCAACAGGTGATTTTAACTGCCTATTATTAGGCAATGATACTTCTAAAAATGGTAAAATAAAACTAACATCTCAAGCCAAAAAGTTAAAAGACTTTACAAACAAGATGAACCTTAAAGATATACATGGTTTAAGAGAACATTATTCCTTATTCTATACTCACTATTCATATCGGTTTGGTACACAAACAAACACTGATAAAGTCTTTGTATCAAATAATATATACTCAAAAATAAGTGATATATCTATAATGACTTGTCCACTTTCAGACCATAATGCTATAAACTTTACATTAACTACGCATACAGATGATTTAAGATTTCTACAGAGAATTCCTGCTTACATAACTAAGTTAAAAGACTTTAGGGAATGGATAATGAAAGAAATATACATGTTTATGGAAAAAGATGATAATGGTGAAGTGACTGATACTATACTATGGGACACCTTTAAAGTTTATATATATGGTAGAATAAAAGCTTGGTACTTTAAAAAATGGAGAGAGTGGGACAAAGAACTTTTAGACTTACAAAAAACATAGACAAGATAAAAATGGAAGCAAAACCAAATAAAGTAGCACATAAAATGACTAAGTTAAATCAAAAATACTTAGAAGTTCTGAATCCTAAGATAGCCATAAACCTGGAAAAATTTAAATTACAATCTTATGCTGTAAATCCTAAATGTCTACGTAAAATAGTGGTAAGATCCAAAAAAAATAAACAATTGAAATCTTATTGATGAGATTAAATATAAAACTGATGGTTCTGTTAAGAGTGCATCTAACTTAATGGGCATATTAGAAGTGTTCAAAAGCTACTATAAAGATACAAATAATAACACACCACTTATGGAGACAGATAATGTAATAAATACTTTTATTCATGAAAATATAACTACTAAGGTGTCAATGCAACAAAATAACATATTAAATAAACAAATAACACTAACAGAAGTGAAAGACCAAATAGCAAAATTTAAAAGATAATAAAGCTCCAGGACTGGATGGAATAATTCCTGAACTATATAAGATTTTTCCTGAATATATAATAAAGAAAATGATGAGTGCCTTTACTATGGTTAAGCAAAAATGTATAACACCCCCATCATGGAAATATTCAAATATCTCCCACATTTTAAAACAAGGTAAGGTCTTCAAATCTTGTGATTCATATAGGCCAATTTCGTTACTGAACACTGATTATAAAATTTTCATGACAATATTAGGTAATAGGATAAAGAAAATATTACCTAGTCTAATACATAATGATCAGACAGGGTTCATTCTTCATAGAAAAGTGCAATAAACAGTGGTGGCTGACTTCAAATCAAAGGGGGGCTGCAGGAGAAAGCTGAATGGGTGGGGTCAATGGGAATGGGTGTGGTCAACTGGAAAGGGGAGGGGCTATGCTCAAAACCACAACTGTAACTTTAATTAAATACACTGCCCTGGGTGCCAAACCATCATTATGAGAGTCCAATCAAGACAAAATGAAGTGCAGAAGAAAAAATATTTCAATGCATTGGCTGCATGACAGCTTACTTAATATCTAAATGAAAACAAAAAGGTTGTGAGGCATGAAAACATAAATTACTTTTTAAATGCATAACTGGAAAGCCAGTCAAAATCAAGTATAAGAAAAACAAGCAGCACTCAACTCAAACCACTTCTCCTTGCACTGCAGTTCTAATTATAATTTATATTCAGCTTTATTAAAGTAACAAGTAACATGCTGAAAGTAGCAATCTCTGTGATATCCCCACTTCTAAAAATGTTTCTTATCCAAAAAAGACCTGCTGCCTGACAATAACTATCTAGTTGTTTCATGGGGAAAACATGTTCAAAGTAAAAAATGAAAAGCAAACAAGAAACAAGCTCAACATACATTGCTTAAAGGATTACTGTACAGGTTATGGACCACACACGACAGATTGGCATTCTGTTTAGTTTGCAGGTAAAGCCGGCAAAGATGACTGCAAGTCTTCAACAGATGTAATGAGCTTCTTAAAATAATGCAATCCTGTCCTTTATTACAAATACTGTCATATGCATTTCAATACCTAAGGCTTATATGTTATCTAGTTATGTAAGTATTCTCTGCATGGCAACAACAGAAAGGCTTTCAATGTTGGCAATTCTTTAACAGT
>NC_056730.1:326620562-326656038 GCF_019279795.1 Protopterus annectens | reverse complement strand
AAGGTACCTTAACAAACTTAAATAAAATTAAAGCATACAGACTAATACTTTTGTTCAGCTTCCAGCACTGCAGCATCAGCAAAAAAGAGACAGTCAGTGTTGCAGCATTGTTAAAATAAAGAGGAGAGCAGCCCTACCCTAAAGTCCTGTCTGCCTTTCTTACCTCAAATAAATAAAAATAAGACTTTTTTAATTTCTTTAACTGTCCGTCCATTCATTTCCGATTCGAACACAAGACTCCAGGCAGATTCCAGAAGCAATCAAGCAAGCCAAGCAGCCAGTAACCTAATTACTTTTAAACACTAATGCAAGCAAGTTAGCACGATACAAAGGTACTATCCTGTCCTGCACTGGCTGTTAATACTCATTGATTCTCGCTCTCTTTTTCAGAAAGAGAGTGAGAACCAATCAGTAGTCACCCTGCCATTTACGTCACGTGCGTGACTGCTGACATGGCAGTCCACCCCCCTTCCATGTTACTGTGCTGTTACCGCACAGAGTTCTGGGCATCATGCACTGATGCAGAACTCCCCATAGTCCAGACTGCCTTTACAGCAGTCTGAGACAGTCAAGAAACAGATTTAAAGGGGAAAAATAAAATTAAAAAAAAAACCCTGAACTCGCTGAGCAATGCACATGCGCAGTTTGAGTTCCGGACTTTGCGAGTCAGTCGGATTCATTTTTTCAAGCAAGTTAGCCACTTTTTTAAGTAAAATTTTTTTTGTTTAAGAATGTGTTGTGCTTTTCTTTTTCTTACACAGCTAGGGGGGCTGCAGTCCCGCAGTCCGATGCCACGAGCCGTCACTGGATATTGATTGTTATTTGCATGATGTTATAAATACCGTAAGCAAGTTTGAAAGAATTTCAGGGCTTAAATTTAATCATAATAAATCCAAAACATTACTAATTAACAAAAAGATCAACAAAAACCTAAGAGAGAATAGCCTGTTTAATTGGGAGAATGATGTATTAGAATATTTGGGTGTCGGTATAAAGAGTACATGGAAAGGGTCTGTTAAACTAAACTACAATCATTTAATAACCACCATTAGTGAACTAATTAAAAGATGGAATAAAATGTTCTTCACAATGGAGGATAGATTCTCTTTAATTAAAATGATTTTACCTAAAATTTAGTTTTATATACAGTCATTGATACTACCCCTCCCAAAAACTTTTTAAAAAAATTAGATTCCATGCTACTTAAATGTTTATGGTTCCCCTTAAAACCTATGATTGCCTATAAATGGCACATTAGAGCTTGGAGCAGTAATGGGATAGCATTCCCTAGCTTACATCTCTATTCCAAATCAGTTATAATTAATGTAATATTGCACTGGATCTCACCTACCTATATACCTGGCTGGAAAATAATACATGAGATTCATATAACTGATGTCAGAACGACAGAAAATCAATTTAAGAAACAATACAGAATTAGTAGAGTTCATTGGCTTTTACGTGAATTTTGTTTATTTAATAAGAAGTCTGATCATTTTTCTTATTGCATTAATCAAATATTTAATAACTTTAAAAATATAACTGATTGTAATTACAACATTAATCAATTCCTATTTCTTATATTCCCTATAGCATACTCCCCTGATTGCCTAGATTCTTTCAACATCAATGCAATGCAAAAATTAAAGGAAAATAACTTGATATTCTGACATCAGTTTATTGGAAATAAGAGTATTAAACCATTAAACTCTCTTCTGTGTAGTTTTGATAATAGTCAAGACAGTTGATTGTTTATACACTCATTACAGCAGTTTATAGAAAACAGAATGAGAGCATCAATCAACCTAGAGACTGAATCTATACCTAGTTTGATCCAGCTTTTTATTAGGGGTCTTGAAAAGACAGATGATCAAAAATTAAATATCTCGCTTATCTATAAGATACTAAGAGAAGACACTCTAAAGTTTGACTCAGATTTTTGGAATTACTATGTAAAAATTAATGGAGAACAATTATCTGATGACTCAAAAAAACTGTTATTGAAATCTATGTATGGTACCACTTCTTTATTATACTGGAGATTGTATACATGGAAATTTATGAATAGGAGTTTCTATACTCCACATAAAATAAATGTTATATTCAAAAACAGTGAAAGTAAATGTTGGAAATGTGATGAATTACCAGAGGCCAACTGGGTTCACATGTTCATTGAATGCAGAAATGTTGTTCAATACTGGAAATACTTCAGATATTTTGTAAAGGCTTTATGGTCTGATAACTGTCATATTTCTAACTCACTAATCCTATTCAATGGTCCTATACCTAATGTAATACCTAAATCTCAGATTCAGTTACTCTGGTCAATTCTTGCAATTGCCAGAAAAGTTATTACTTTGAACTGGAAAAGTAAACAAGATTGGATGTTTAAAGAATTTATTAATTTAGCAAAAGTTGTTTGTAAAAAAGAACTCCAAACCATTTGTTCTAGAACTCATAACATTACTCATTAAAAAATAGCACTGCAAAAATTGGAAAAACTTTTGAACAAATGCTGATAACTTCTCATGGATAAAGTGATGGTTTATCGTGGATGAATGTAAATATTGTAAATAGCTTTGTTATTGTTTTATTCTATTTGTTTTATGTACATTTGCATATGTTTATAATGAAAACAAAATAAAAATGTTTTTGGAAAGAGAATATTGTGTACTATTTCACTATCTATCACTCATACTACACTAAAATATTGTGTACTATTTCACTAGCTATCACTCGTGCTACATCAGAATATTGTGTACTATTTCATTAGCCATCACTTATGCCACATTGGAATACTGTGTACTATTTCATTAGCTGCCACTTATACTACATCGGAATATTGTGTTCTATTTCATTAGCTATCACTCATACTACATCAAAATATTTTGTACTATTTCACTAGCTAGCACTCATTCTACATCAGAAAATATTGTGCACAATTTCACTAGCCATCACTCATACCACATTGGAATATTGTGTACTATTTCACTAGCTGTCACTCATACCACATTGGAATATTGTGTACTATTTCACTAGCTGTCACTTATACTACATCGGAATATTGTGTACTATTTCATTAGCTGCCACTCATACCACATTGGAATATTGTATACTATTTCACTAGCTGTCATGCATACCACATCGGAATATTGTGTACTATTTCACTAGCTGGCACTCATACTACATGGGAATATTATGTACTATTTCACTAGCTATCAATCATACTACACTAAAATATTGTATACTATTTCACTAGCTGTCATGCATACCACATTGGAATATTGTATACTATTTCACTAGCTGTCATGCATACCACATCAGAATATTGTGTACTATTTCACTAGCTGGCACTCATACTACATTGAAATATTGTGTACCATTTTACTAGCTACCACTCATACTACATTGAAATATTGTGTACCATTTCACTAGATATCACTCATACTACATCAGAATATTGTGTACTATTTCACTAGATATCACTCATACTACATTGAAATATTGTGTACCATTTCACTAGCTACCACTCATACTACATCAGAATATTGTGTACTATTTCACTAGCTACCACTCATACTACATTGAAATATTGTGTACCATTTCACTAGCTATCACTCATACTACATTGAAATATTGTGTACCATTTCACTAGCTGTCACTCATAGTACATCAGAATATTGTGTACCATTTCACTAGCTGTCACTCATAGTACATCAGAATATTGTGTACCATTTCACTAGCTATCACTCATACTACATTGAAATATTGTGTACCATTTCACTAGCTATCACTCATACTACATTGAAATATTGTGTACCATTTCACTAGCTATCACTCATACTACATTGAAATATTGTGTACAATTTCACCAGCCATCTCTCATACTTTATTGGAATATTGTGTACTATTTCACTAGCTGCCACTTATACTACATCTGAATATTGTGTACTATTTAACTACCTAGCACTCATACTACATCAGAATATTGTGCACTATTTCACTAGTTATCACTCATACTACATGGAAATGTTTGTACTATTTCACTATTTATCACTAATACTACATCGGAATTTTGTGTTCTATTTCACCAGCTATCACTCATACTAATTCAGACTATATTGTGTACTATTTCACTAGCTGTCAATCATACTAATCAGAATATATCATGTGCTATTTCACTAGTCATCTCTCATACCACATCGGAATATGGTGTACAGTTTCTAGCTGTCACTCATAGCAAATCGGAATATTGTGTATTATTTCACTGGCTGTCAATCATACCACATCAGAATATTGTGTACTGTTTCACTAGCTGTCACTCATACTACATCGGAATACTGTGTACTGTTTCACCAGCTGTCACTAATACTACATTTCATTAGCTGTTACTTATACTACATCGGAATATTGTGTATGATTTCACTAGCTGTCACTCATACTGCATCAGAATATTGTGTACTATTTCACCAGCTATCACTCATAATACATTGTATTATTGTGTACTGTTTCACTAGCTGTCACTCATATCATATCAGAATATTGAGTACTACCTCACCAGCTATCACTCATACTACATCAGAATATTGTGTACTATTTCACTAGCTATCATTCACTACATCGAAATGTTGTGTACTATTTTATTAGCTATCACTCACTACATTGAAATATTGTGTACTGTTCACTAGCTATCACTTATACTACATTAGAATATCGTGTACTGTCTCAATAACTGTCATTCATACTACAACAGAATATTGCATACTATTTCACTAGATATTCCCTACCTCTCACCTTGCTCTTCATATTTTATTATTAATGCAATACTAGGCTTATCCTATAAATGATCAAAGCATGATCATTTCTAGAACTATACCTTGACAATTGATTAAGTTCAACATTTCTGATATAACCCAGCTGTTAACATCATAAAAAGTTTTTTTTCCTTAGAATGCCCCTAACGTCTAAACCTCTAACCTAATATATGTGTGTGTGTGTGTGTGTGTGTGTGTGTGTGTGTGTGTGTGTGTGTGTGTGTGTGTGTATATATATATATATATATATATATATATATATATATATATATATATATATATTTATATATGTATATATATATATATATATATATATATATATATATATATAGATAGACAGATAGATGTAGATAGATATGGATATAGATATATATAGATATATGTGTGTGTACGTATACTAGTTCCACAGTCAGACAGCAGTGGAGAAAAAAGAAACTCCTCACTAAAGAGCATAGACGTCTCTCATAAACATCCCTCTGTGCCTAAGATATTACAGTTTAATCTGCAAAAGAAGTTATTATTGCCAGTTATGTTTGGGTAGTTAGAACCAAATCACCTTGCTGTCTTTGTTGTCTATCACTTGTGGGTTAAGCTTTTGCAAGACAGCATCACCTTCAGACTAACTAATGCTGTATTACCTCTTATGTAGCCTTAGTCTTATTCTCAGTTTATGGTCTACTCTGCATACTGGCTATTCCCTCAGACATGCTAGAGTAAAATACTTAACTGTGCCATAATAGCTATACAATACTTTAGTTCTGCTTATTGCTGCTCTAAAACAGACTATATATCCTAGATGTTTCGTGCCATATATATTATCCTATCATTTTTATTAGCTGCTCTAAAATCATAACCTGCTGTGCTGATTAGGTTGCTTAGCTTGACTTTATGCTCAGTATATTTATTCTATACATAGATTATTTTAGTTCCACTCTTTGATATGCATTCATCAGTTATTAACCTTATACATGTGTAGTAGCATTAGACTGTATAAACTTTAAAAGTGTTTCAAATTATACAATGACATGTTAGATTAAGTTGTCTCTGGCCCACGTCATAGCTGAAAGTGGTCCACTGGGGATTAGCTAGTTTACTCCAGTATCAAACAAGTAAATTTTTATTTATTATTTATTTATTTATTTATTTATTTATTTATTTATTTATTTATTTATTTAAATTTGTTGACCGGGGTGTCCGACTGGACGTGGGTCCATTTTCAGCGGATGCCCGGGGAGAAAAGCTCCACAGTAAAATAAACAGACAGTAGTTACATTGGATTACATAGCGATTAACAATTTAACATAGAAATTACTTACAACATATTTACAGATGAAGAACATAGTACATCAGTAGACAACTAGAATCTTTATCTGTGAAGTACATAACAAGCATTAACAAATGTAACAATGAGAAGTTCCTGCTGTATAATAAGTACTAGACTTATGAGCATCTGAGCTTGCTATAATCAAGGTAGTTAGTGGAGTGGAAAGAAAGGTAGTAGTTGGATGGAGTGGGTGATATTAGAGTGGGAGTTGCAAGGGCATAGCCAGCATGTTTTTAGGTGTGCTTTTAGTAAAGTTTTGAAGTGGGTGCATGATGGTACGGAGGTAATTGTGGGTGGGAGTGAGTTCCATAATTTGGCTATGGCACAAGAGAATAGTGCTTCACCAGCAGAGTTATTGGCTTTAGTGATCTGCAAGTGATTTTTGTTGCTGGATCTTAGTGGTCTGGTGGTGCGATAGGGTTGGAGTAGATTCTGGAGGGATGGGACATTTAGTGGATGGTTTACTAGTTTGTGGGCGAGTGAGAGTTGATACCACTGAAGGAGGTGAGGGAGTTCAAGCCAGCCCAGTTCAGCAAGTGAGAGACAGTGGTGACTACGGTAGGATGCCCCTGTGGCGAATTTGGCGATTTTGTTGTAGCAGGTCTCTAGCTTGTTTAGATCACATTGCCTTAGGTTGGTATATATTGGAGAGGCATAAAGTAGGGTGGAGATAAGGTGGGAATTTGCTATTGAAATCTTAGCTGCTTTGGTGAGAAATTGTTTATTTCTGTATAATGCTCCTATTTTTTGTGGACTTTTTTTATGGTCATGGATATGTGAATGTCAAATTTTAGTTTATTGTCTATTTCTACTCCTAGCAATTTGGTGTGTTCAGTTGGGTATATAGTGGTGTTGTCTTTTGCTGTGATGTTAAAGTGAGAGTTGTTTTGAGTATGTTTGGTGGGTTGGAAGATGAGTAGTTTAGTTTTGTTTGGGTTGAGTATTAATTGGGCATCAGATAACCATGTTTCAACAGAGGAAAAGGCTTCCTGTGTGACTTTTTGCAGTTTGGGTAGGGACTGGGCTGAGCAGATGATGGTCGAGTCATCTGCGTATTGGATGAGTGTGCCATGTTTGGAGGCAGAGGCTAGATTATTGGTGTAAACAGAGAAGAGTAGGGGTCCAAGGATGGATCCTTGGGGAACCCCTATGGAGACAGGTAGTTGGGGAGATATGTCATTCTGCCATACAACGGATTGTTGGCGGTCAGACAGGTAACTCTGAAACCAGTTGGTGACTGATTGTGAGAAGGATAGGTTATTGAGGACAGAGATAAGTTGTTTGTGTGGGACCATGTCAAATGCTTTAGATAGGTCTAGGAAAGTAGCAGAGGAGAGATAGCCATTGTTTTTATGCTGAAGGATAGTGTTAGTAAAGGAGAGTAAGGCAGTGGTGGTGCTATGGTTTGGTCGGAAACCATGCTGAGTACTGGAAAGGAGGTTGTTAGTAAGGAGGTAGTCTGAGACCTGAGAGTGTATGCATCTCTCTAGTATTTTGGAGAGTGGAGAGAGAATAGCTATGGGGCGGTAATTGGTTAGTTCTACAGAGGGTCTGCCTTTGTGGAGGGGAATTATATGTGAGACTTTCCACAGTGTGGCAATGTAACTTTCTGACAGCGATCGGTTAATCAAGATGGATACTGGGTAGGCCAGAGCATCAGCTGCGATTTGTAGGTATTCACTTGGGAGGTTGTCTGCTGCTAATTTGGTGGGTTTAAGTTTAGTTAAGAGTTTTTTTTATGTTGGAGGTAGGTACAGGAGAAAAAGAGAAAGCAGTGGGGAGATTACTAGTTGAAGGTGTGGTTTGGAGGGGGGGTTGTGTTGTTTAGCTAGTGATAGTATGGTTTGGGTGAAGTGTGTGTTGAATGAGGTAGCAATATTTTCTGAGGAGTGAGGGATGTTAGGAGGAGGGGTACTGACTTTACCTGGGTGGAGGATGGAGTTTATTGAGGACCAGAATTGTTTGGGGCTGTGTTGTGAGGAGTCTAGGGCAGACTGGTAGTATTGGAATTTGTCCTGTTTTATTAGCTTTTTGATTCTATTGCGTAGTTCTAGGAATTTCTGTCTAGCTGAGGGGGTTTTGGTTTTGCGCCAGTGCTCCCAGGCTTTATCCCTGTTTTTCATTTCTGACTTAGTGTTTTTTTGTAGCCATGGGGGGGGGGGGTTGTGCTTTGGTTCTGGAAAATCTTATGGGGGCATGGTAATTAAGGATGTTCAGGAAGGTAGTATTAAAAAATTCAACTGCGTCATCTAGACTGAGGTACTTTAGAGCATGCCAGTTACATTCTTTGGGGGATGAGATGAATGTGAGTGGGTTAAAGTTTATTTTTTTTACGTATTTGACGATAGATGACAAGTTTAGCTTGGTATAGGTATTTTTTGAGTAGGAATGTTGGGGAGTGATCACTGAGACTATCTGATAAGCAGCCTGTTATATATGACTGGGGGCTCTTACTGACTAGTATCCAGTCCAGGGTAGTGTGCTTGCTGGAGTTTTTATTTATCCTTGTTGGTGACTGGACTACTTGAGTGAAGCCATGAAGGTGTACATGATGGGTTGGATTGTTGCCAGAACAGGATTGCCAGTCAATATTGAAATCACCTAAGATGATAGTTTCTTGGGGGAGATGGTGGGTAGACCAGCTGAGGAGGTTTTCTAGTGGAGGGATGTTTTGGCCAGGTGGGAAGTAGCATCCAATTATGTTGATGGTTTTGTTTTGGTTAATTTTGAGGTTGGTATATATTATTTCTTCATTGCCTATTTGTGGAGCTGATGATTTTAAGATCTGGATGTTTAGATGCTGTTTAAATATTATAGCTACACCACCTCCTTTTTTGTTTAGCCGGTCTACTCTTAGTATGCCATAACCTGTAGGGAGTATTTGCTCACTGGTAATGTGAGGTTTTAGCCAGGTTTCTGTCAGGATGACTATATCTGGGGAGTACAAGTCTATGGTGGCATGGAGTTCATGGACTTTGTTGGATATACTTCTAATATTTAGGCTTAGTAGAAGGAAGTCACTTGGCTTTCTATTGGCTGTAATATGGGAAAAGTTGTGGTTTCTAGTCTGAATATGAGGATTGAGGTTGGAGATGGTAGGGCCAGGGTTGGGGTGGATGTTACCACTTAGGGCTAGTTTTGATATGCATGAGATTATTAGTTTTCTCAGTTTTTGAATGTGTTTGTTTATAAGGGAAACTTTATGATTGTGCTCTGTGGGTAATAGGTATGGTGGGAGGGTTACTATGTTAAGTTGTAGGGATGCTTTATGTTTGAGTAATATAGTTGCTAGAATATGCAGGGGGTGCATAGGGATGGTTCTTGAGTTGGTGGGAGGGGAGCTGAGTGAGGGTGAGACATGAGTGGTGGTGTGAGTAGTAGTACAGTGGTAGTGGTTGAGTGGGGGAATGATGGAGCTTTGGTAGGATGTAAGATATGCAAGGAGAGTGCATGCAGTGAGCAAAGGAAATGTATGCTTGTACATGTTAGTTGAGGAGGTGTGATAGTAGAGGGAAGATGGAGGAGGTAGTGTTGGGTTAGTGCTGTGGTTGGCTATTGGAAAGATGGGAGGGGTTTGAGTGCAATAAAGGTGGGACCACTGGGGGCGGGAGGGAATAGGGGGCAGGGTGGGGAGTAAAGCGGGTAGAGACCCTGTTAGGTTCTTGTATGAGGGGCTGGAAACAATCACAAAGCAAAGACAAGTATGTGTTAAGAAACAATCACAATTGACCAAGGACTGCTCTGAAACTGTAAGTCATTTCTTAATTTCTCAGGTGGAAAAACAGGATAACCTTGTATCAGTAGGCTACTGTGGTCATAGTTTAAATTAACAAACACACAGTATTGATCAGTTATGGATACTATTTGCTAACAGAAGGGAATAAGTGAAAGTGGAAGATGTGTGTGTGTGTGTGTGTGTGTGTGTGTGTGTGTGTGTGTGTGTGTGTGTGTGTGTGTGTGTGTGTATGTGGTGGTGGTGGGGGGCTGCTTACAGCCAAAGCAGAGTGCTCTCCAGGGGAAAATGAATATTGGCTCAAACAGGTAGACACATACTCAAAGTTAACCGTAGCTGTTTGCAGACAGTTCAGACCCGGACTGCGCTTTTCTTATAAGAATGTTAAAGGTGGTACCGCAGTGGAATACTTAAGAGTGGTGTTAGGTTCAAAGTTAACTGTAGCTGTTTGCAGACAGTTCAGACCCGGACTGCGCTTTTCTTATAAGAATGTTAAAGGTGGTACCGCAATGGAATACTTAAGAGTGGTTTTAGGTTCAAAGTTAACTGTAGCTGTTTGCAGACAGTTCAGAACCGGACTGCGCTTTTCTTATAAGAATGTTAAAGGTGGTACCGCAGTGGAATACTTAAGAGTGGTGTTAGGTTCAAAGTTAACTGTAGCTGTTTGCAGACAGTTCAGACCCGGACTGCGCTTTTCTTATAAGAATGTTAAAGGTGGTACCGCAGTGGAATACTTAAGAGTGGTGTTAGGTTCAAAGTTAACTGTAGCTGTTTGCAGACAGTTCAGACCCGGACTGCGCTTTTCTTATAAGAATGTTAAAGGTGGTACCGCAGTGGAATACTTAAGAGTGGTGTTAGGTTCAAAGTTAACTGTAGCTGTTTGCAGACAGTTCAGACCCGGACTGCGCTTTTCTTATAAGAATGTTAAAGGTGGTACTGCAGTGGAATACTTAAGAGTGGTGTTAGGTTGGAGAGACACTGAGCCTTCATGGGGCCTGTAGCAGAGTGGATTGTAGTTTTTTTAAAACTAATTTTTAATTTTTTTTTAAAATTAAAACAAAAATACATCAGTTTCACTCTCCTCATTTATTCCTTATTTGCTCATGTATTATTTCCTTTTATTTTGAAGGAAACTTGTCCAATGTTTGCAAGAAATATACAACAATTTGTGAAGTTTCCTGTTAGATTATTTACATAAATCTACAATGGAATATATTAAAAAAAAAAACATTAGCTATTTCAAATACTCATATTTAGGGTATGGGTAAAAGTTAGGAATATCAGAGGAATCCAAACTCTAACATGCATTACATAGTTAATACCAGAAAGAGTATTTAAAAATGTACTGCCTAATCATTATAATTTGTTACTTATTAACAATCTAGCAATTACTTACTCCACATTTGACCTACTCTGATGTGTAATAAGTTTCTTATTTGCTTTTAAGTTTCTGCCACTGTAGTTTCAATGGATCTCAGTCTAACAAAGTGCAGTGGGCTTTGAAATACACAGCCCATTCCTGAATATCCAGCATGCTACAGTACTACTAAGTATTTGCACTATTAGCCTGAGAACAAAGGCCAAGTGTACACACACAAATACTAAATAGGCAGCAATGCAAAATGACATAACCTACCACCAAATGGTTTAATCGCCCTGAAAGTTCAAGGACAATTGGCCTCCAAGAATAAGAAGCAAGCAAGGTACAAGAAAAAATAAATAAATAAAAAATAACCATGCTGGTGCAGTGGTTAAAGTTGTAAGATCTAGTTCCTATAGCACAGAGTTTGATTCCCAAAGCCCTCATTTGTCTATTATGTGACCACGAGGAATTCACCTAACCAGACATTGCTCCTGGGTTGCTAATAAAAAGGGCTGTGTGTGCAGTGGTCTTCTCTAGTTAACAAATGGGTATTATTATTATTATTATTATTATTATAGTAAGCTAACAGGGAAATGTTTGACTGCTCTGATTTTGAAGTAGAAGGCTGATTCTGAATGTGTACTAAAACATCTGTTTTTCCTTTCTTAATAAATCAACACAATCTTTCCCATGGCTCAGCAATACCAGTACAATATACTGTAATGCAGTGTGGCAGGATATGTCTCAGCTAATGGTGAAAAAAATGTTATTGTTTAACTTGAATGATTCTTTTCCTTTCAGACAGAATGTGAGCCTTGTCTAGCTGATCCTCTAGTTTGTTATGTGCTGGTTTTGATTAACAAGGGCAGATGATGGAACCGTCAGGCCCCGGTGTCAGAACAGCCCTCGCTCCTACCACTCCCAGTTTAGCCTGAAGTATTGTGCTGCTGCCATAGCAGAGAAGTAGGCCCCTTGTAGTTTTCATCTCCAGGCCCATAGCACCCATAATCCACTACTGGCTATGTGTAACTCCAAGCACAAGCGGTAGAAGTTTTTCAAATAATATCCTGCCATTGACTAAAGTAGTAAATCATTCTAAGACCATTAAACCATGGCCTCTCTTTTATCAGTGAATAATTATACTTGGTTCGGTACCTTAACATTTTAAAATACATCTACCTGCTTTAGCCTTATACATTCTCCTTGTACAGATTGTGGCTTGTCTAGTAAATCGATTATTATAGCATGTTACAATCAACATGCTATGCATGATTCTGTTTAGGCTATTCTGGTGTGACCACAGCATGTGGGACAGAGAAGCAAGTTAGAAGGGTTGTGGAAAGTATATGTTCTTCACTAGTTTTCATGCAGCATTGTTAGTCTTAGCATTAGGAAAGATTTACCTGGGCAAGCACTAAAGTATTTTCTTTGATATTGCTTAAACCAATAAAAATAAAAAAAAAAATAATTTTTGAAATTTAATCTGCAGAGTAAAGGGCTGTTTGCAGTTTACTATTTAAATCCTCTTTATCCATGTCTTACATTACCTTAAATTTACCCTAACAATGGCCCAATAAAAAACAGACATTGTTTTTCCATATGCAGCTAAAATGCATGCTTGTCCATGAGTACTCAACATATTGGTTGAAATGGCATGGGGTGACATCTGGTATTAGATAAATAACTTGCTAGCCTGCTAGCATCCACCTAACAAAAACAATTATTAAACTGATTTAAAAAAAAAAGCTGCTGATCTTTGCCTTCACAAAAGCATCCTTTGTATTACAGATTGACATCTGAGAACAGTACCTCATAATGAGTACCAGATGGCAAAGTCCAAGACAGCAGTCATCTTCTGTAAACCTAAGCAAGCAAAAGAGTCACATATGTTCAGAAGCTATGAATCCATTTTGGACTTTCTGTCATCACAAGCAACCAAGTAGCAAAGTATGTGAACGTATTTTGTTTTGTGTGTGTGTGTGTGTGTGTGTGTGTGTGTGTGTGTGTGTGTGTGTGTGTGTGTGTGTGTGTGTGTGTCTGTGCATGCATGAGTGTGTAAAAGTGTGTGCATTTTCATCAACCATTGTTATTATTCATTTAAAAAAAGCTTACAAAGTCCATGAGGATTTTAAAATGCCGAGTAAATTCTGTTACTTGTTTCTTCTTCTCTTTGTTAACTGTTTCTCTTATATATGTTCCCTCCACAACCAAAGGAGGATAATTTGCAAATAAACATGGTACGAATATTATGATACATGTATGCATGGTGGACATGTAAAATGTTTCCTGTACTTTGCATCCGCGCACACCATGGAATACTGAAAATTATTACTAGGGTGAATGATTCCTCTTGCGCATTTTAAATGAAAGCTGCTTAGGTCATCCAGTGTTAACTATTTGAATAATACCATATACATCACCTCTCAACCTTTTTGTTCAGAAATTCTACACAAAGTTAAAAATGATGGACGGACAAAGGCCCAAAATCAGAGAGAATTTCTGAGTACTACTCTAATTCACTTAAAAGTTAATAAAAGAAGAGGTTTTGCATCAACCTACATTTTCTGAACAAGAAATCAGAAACTCTAATGTCTGGCATTTTTGACATTGTAATCCTTAGTGATTTACCTAAAAATAAAAACAAAATAAAATATGAGGGACAGGACAAGAACATAAGGAAAAATCAGGGACATTCTGCAAAATCAGGAGCAGTTAAGAGGTATGCCATATGCCCAATTACACATATACACAGTTTATTTTGTTTTATGTCATTTGCATCTATAGTTCTAACATTATCAAATGTAAAAATCAATATACTCTTAGGACAGCACATTTTGCTTATCACATAACTGAAGGTTATGCCAGGCAAGATAGAGCATTTTAGCGGCAAGTGTATTCCTAAAAATATATGCTGAAAAAAATTTGCAGTAAACATTTAAAGTATGCTCTTTGTAACTCTGGAAATGCCTGGAGGCACTGCCTTCTCTGAGCAGTTATCAATTGTCTAGCTACAGTAAAAACTGCAATGCAAGGAGATAAATAATATTTTTTGTGTATATGAGGTGTCAAAGAAGTAGTCTAATAGGTTTAGTATAGATATGCTACTAGTTTTTTTTTTTTTTTTGTCAGAATATAAAAAAAAATAGGTAATAGTAATGGTTGAACAACAAGAATTCTTGAACAATATTTATTTATTTATCTCAGTTTGTTAATCGGGAAAGTCCATTGGGCCAAGGTTGCCCATTTTAAATGGAGGCCCGAGGAGAAAATCTCCAGACAGAAAGATAATATACAATGTATTAGTACAGCATATAACAACAGTTTAACATTCAATATACAGAAGGACAAAATTTTACATAGCTTGAAGTGTATGAGCTGAGTCAATCACTTATAAGATATTTACAAAAACAGTATTCATGTTCATTTAATACAATACAAATAAGATATTTACAAAAACAATAAATTCATGTTCAATTAATACAACTATATGTATTTAGGCAAAGGAATTTTAGAGAGAGGAATTGAAGCTGTGGCAGAGATTGTGAGTAGGATAGAGTATGGATAGGTGTCAGGAATCAGGTAGGATGGGTACAGGAGCACTCCCAGAGAGAGGAGAGGTGAGAGTGGAGTAGGGTTTTAAAGGAGGGTAGGTTTGGGGTGGTTCTAATGTGGGGGGGAAGAGAGTTCCATAATCTGGCAAGGGAGAATGATAGTTGAAGTTGCCCTGGTGCGTGTAAAGGCTTGTAAAGTTCTAAGAGGTTCTGATTTGTGGATCTAAGTGTTCTATGTGACTGGTGAAGTTTTAGGGAAGAGGAGAGTGATGGACAGTTAGAAGGTTTGAAAATCAGCTTGTGTGCTGTAGTTAGTTGAATGAAATTTAGGTAGCCTGGGAGTTCCAACCAATTTAGAGCATGTAGGGAGTTACAATGGTGAGTAGAAGATTTGGATCCTGTGGCAAACTTTGAAATTTTATTATAGCATGAGGAAAGTTTAGATTTTAGGGATGATTGGAGGCTAGAGAGTAGTGGAGCTCCATACAAAAGGGCGGGTAGGAGGTAGGTGGTAGATAAGAGTTGCCTAGAAGACAGAGAAAGGTAGCGTCTGTGTCGATAAAGCATTCCAAGTTTTTGATGAGTCTTTTTAATATTGGTTTGTAAGTGGTCATCGATAAGGACGCCCAGATGTTTAGTATGGGTAACTATTTCAATAGAGGTTTTGTTTAAGCTAAGTATGGAGAAGGATGCTTTGTCAACAGCAGTATGTCTAGAAGGAGTAAAGATCATTATTTTGGATTTGGAGGCATTTAGAGCTAGATGATTGTCAAGCATCCAGGACTCAGTGGAGGAGAAAGCCTCTTGAGTAAGGTTTATTAGTAAAGGAAGAGTTTTGGCTGAGCAGATGATAGTGGAATCGTCTGCGTACTGCACCATTATAGCATTGGGGATCTTTTGGTGGAAATCATTGATGAAAAAGTTAAATAATAAAGGACCCAAGATAGAGCCTTGGGGTACACCTGTTGGGGTGTGAAGGAAGGAGGAAGTGCAATAGTCCCATTTTACAGCCTGTTCCCTGGTTGAGAGATAGCTGGTGAGCCATTTGATAGAAGAGGAGGAGAGATTAAGATGGGAGAGTTTAGAAAGCAGAAACACATAAGAGACAGTGTTGAAAGCTTTGGATAAGTCTAGGAGGAGGGTAGAAACTATGTTCCCAGAGTCACGAGCAGAATTAATGATTTCGAGGAAGGAAAGAAGGGCAGTGGTGGTGCTATGTCCTGGTCTAAACCCATGTTGGGTAGAAGTTAGGAGTTGGTTGTCCAGTAGGTAGGATAATAGTTGGAGGTGAATACATTTTTCGAGTATCTTAGAGATAGGGGATAGGATAGCAATAGGGCGAAAGTTGGAGATTGAACAGTTTGTACTTCCTTTATGGAGGGGGGATGATGAAGGCTTTTTTCCAGAAATATTGTACATAGGACTCCTGAATGGAGTGATTGATTAGGATGCTGATTGGAAGGGCTATGCCATCAGCAGCTAGTTGGAGAAAGTTTGGATGGGATGTCATCTGGGGCATGAGAGCAAGGTTTTAACTTTTGTAGGAGTTTTTTTATAGTGTGGGTAGGAATGGATTTGAGAGTAAAAGGGGAGGACTCCGGGTTCTTGGGTGTTGAGTTTTTGGTTTCAGTTAAGTTGGGGGGGATGTTGTTAGGGAAAGAAGAGGTGAGTTTGCCTATGGAGTCGATGAAAAAGGAGTTGAATTGGGTAGCTGGGTGGAGGTCTGGTGTGTCTGGGTCAGGGCAAGAGTTCTCTTTTTTGCCTGGGGAAAGTATTTTTGCAATACTATTCCAAAATATTTTGGGGTTGGTTTTATGATTATTTTGAAGTTTAAGGTAGTACGATTTGCGGTCAGTGACTATTTGTTTTTTTACTTGATTTTGCTTGTATTCGGCAAGAAAGTTGGGAGTTTTGCATTTTTGATAGTATTTCCAGATTTTATCTCGGTAATGCATAAGAAGTTTTGTGTCTTTAGTTAGCCAGGGGGCTGTTTTGGATCTAAGTCTTTTGGTTCTACAGGGGGCAAAGTGGTTAAGTATATCAGTGAAAATTCTATTGAAAAGTGAGACAGCGGCATCTAAAGGGAGGGATTTTAGAGGGTTCCAGTCTATCTGTTTTAAGGCATTAGAGAAAATTAGGGGGTTGAAATTTTGCATGCTGCGGGTGGTAATGTGTTTGTGCTGAAGGAGGAGGGTGGAGGGGGAATGGTGTATGTAGGCAGGGAGATGGTCACTTAGGGTGCCTGAGAGAGTACCACTATCAGAAACTTGGTCTGGGTGGGAGACTAGTATCCGGCCAAGGATGCTACCTGTGGTGTAATCTTTATTTGGTCTAGTAGGGGTTTTGATTAGCTGCGTGAATTGATATAGGTTGATGCTTTGAGAAGGGGTAGATGAGTCAAGGGAAGACCGGTTTATGTTGAAATTGCCTAGGATTATTGTCTCATTGTTTATGTTGGAGGTGAACCAGGCGAGAATATCTTCTAGTATAGGGATATCGTTACCAGGAGGAATGTACAGGGAGTCAATGCATAAAGTTTTATTGTTGTTTACTTTGAGAAGGGCGAAGGGTGTCAAATGAGGGTATGGGCTTAGTATAGGGTGTTACTGTTAAGGAGGAGGAGAAGAGTAAGGCTACTCCTCCATCTTTCTTTTGAGGTCTGTCACTTCTTATAAGTTTATAGTTAGGGGGTATAATTTCAGAATCTTTTATGTGTGGTTTTAGCCATGTTTCTGTGATAGAGAGAATATATGGTTTGTTATGAGAGATCCAGGCATGAAAGGAAGGTATTTTATTACCAAGGCTCCTGGCATTAAGTGTGGCAAGGAGAAGAGATTTGTGGTGCAGGGGAGAGCTATGTCAATGAGGTTTAGAGGTGGAATTGTGTGAAGGCCCTGGGTTAGGGTGTATGTCTCCAGAATGGAGGAGTAGGGTGATAAATTTAGAGTAGAGTATGGATAGGTATCTATGTTCTAATGGGTCATAGGTGTAGATGTTGGAACCTAATGAGATGAGTTTGGTGGGTATGGGAAGTGGATTACTATGAGTAAGGAAGATCTTCCTTTGAAGTAGAAAATATTCATTATGTTTGTAGAGGTGGCGGGAGGCTTGAGTTGTAGAGGGAAAGTCTTTTTAATGTAAATTGCAGTTGTGTGAAAGGGAAGAAAGTGCTGAAGGTGTGGGAGACTAGTAAGATAGAATAGGCAGAAGAGGATTAGGCTTAGAAATAAGGGTAGTAGAGCATAGGCAGGTTTTGTTTGCATGGTGGGAGACAGAGTGTGAGTTAAGTGAGAGGGATGTGTAGGAAGAGAGATGGTTAACAAATATGAGAGGTGAGGATTACAATGGAATGTGTGAGGGGGTATCCACAGGGCTATAGAAGGGTGGAGGGTGATACAAGTAGTGGGTGGTGGGTTGGTGTATGACAATAGGCCTAGGATAGTGATAGGGTGTAGAGGGAGGGAGGGACTTAATTTGATGGGTGGGGTTTATATGGAAGTGGTTAGAGAGCTATAAATGTAGTTGTACTGGGGGCATGTGGGAATTGGGGGCAGGGTAGGGTAGCAGAGTGAGCCCATAGGGCGAACGGAGCAGGAAGAGCTGGAGAGGAGGTGGCTGGCAGAAACCAAACAGCCAGCTGTAGGAGAAACGTGGGACCTTACAGGAAGAACAGGAACAGCAAAGGTAGATGGGCTGGAGAGTGTGGGGGAGAAAGGTAGAGAAGCAATGCACAACTTTAAGCAGCCTAGAGGGGTTAATGTGTGAAGAGAGTGGGGGACACCTCCGGAGAGAGCAGAACAAGAATAAAAGTGATCTTTCTCAGATGAGTGGATGAGCAGTGCCACCTAGTGGCAAATAATATTTATATATAGTCTGTAGCACTGTGGTAGTGGTGCTGCAGTAGCATTGTTGCCTCATAGCAAAACGTTGTCCCATTCGATTCTCAGCTAGAGCATCTTCTGTGTGGAGGCATACGTGAATGGGGCATGCCTTCGTTGAAGGTTGTGCGTCAGGGCTGGCAACCCGGTACGTAAAAATCCACTACCAATCATTAGCAGACCGGAGTTCTGCTGTGGCGACCCCTAACCGGGAAAAGCCAAAAGACACAAACAAAGCTTAGTGAGTGGGAGAGAATAAGGGACAAATAGCGAAATAAAACAAAAACACTGTAGGCTGCTTAGCTAGCATGGGGAAAAAGTACTGACACTATGGGTAACAACACTAGTACCAGTTATGTTTTACAAACTGCAGTACATACACTTTTTTTAGAAATATCTTGAGCGGAGGCTATCTTTTGCAGGCTCCTCAGTGGGCTTAAGCAGAGTCCCTTATTAGAAGTCCTTAATAGGGAGGTTTCTTAGACTGTAGTGGATAGGGTAGAATGCAGCACGAACAGCTGTAGGGAGAAGAGCAGAACAACACAAGCATAAGATGAGCAGGGGAGGAGAAAATTACCCACAGAGGGCTGTAGCAAAACCGAAGAAAAGGGAAAAATAAGAGGCAGCAGAGAGGAAACAAACAAATGTAGAGCAGTAAATTAGACCTATTATTCCAGTTCAAGGTACAGCTAACAGAGCTAACACAACACTGTCATTGCAGTTATTAACTGAGATAGTTGTTAAAGTAGGACAAATCCATTTAAATGAGACAGCTCTTAAAATAGGACGAATCCAGGCAGTTATTCCACAGACAATACAGTTACCTGGGTTATTTGTCGTATTACATTAAGTTACATGCTTATAACAAGGAACAAACTCATCCTTAGTTGTTATTAACTCAGTAAAAGTGCAGGGTGTTGCAAGTGTTATAACAACAGTATTTTGCAGTGGAATGCTGTACACATATTACTTGAAATCCCTAGCCTTGTAGCAGGTAACACTCAATATTTTGATTAATGTTGAAGGAAGCAAGCAAACAAGTTGCAAAATCAGTTAAAAATTGCTTAGCGAACTAAAGGACTCAGAAAGCGTGTTTCTCCAAACCGGTCCTATAAACGCGGTTGATTAAAAGTAGAAACACAGAGGACCATGGGCATTGACTGATGACTGTTATCCTTAGCACACTATATATCCCCTAGTATTCCCTACAGAAGAGGCAGGAAAGACCCTTTAGCCGTGCAAAGCAGGAAAAACACTTTAAGGAAATTATCAGACTCAGTGACCGTGTCTCAGCAAGCAGATCCACTTAATGTGGTTAGCTAGTAGTGGTCGCAATAGAGTCACATACGGCTATGTGCACAGTCCGAATAATACTATCGCTAGCATACAATATGTCCCCTTGAGTTCCCTTCTGATAGGAGAGATTAGGAGATGGGTTAGAACACTATATTTCCCCTTGTTTTCCCTCCAGATAAGAGCTAGGAGCCAAGGTAGGTCACCCTCCAGAATAGGAAGTAAGGAGCCAATCCAAACATTGAATAATAAAAATTATAAAAAATTGAAAATATGATAAAACACAAAAAAGATGTCAAACCCAATCAAATAGGGCAATAAACAGGAGATTAATAGAAAGATAATAGGCTATCATAAGTACTTGCACTGTATATTCAGAACTTTGACAGAGTAATGGATTATTACAACCACTACAAGAAAAAGTACCCCCGGGTTCTCAAAAGCTTGCACGGAGTGCAAGATTGGTGCAGGAGCTCAAGCAGGCAATATGTCTGCTGTGTGATCCAGGAACAGCCTGCAGGGGCATGCATGAGCGCTCCTACACTAATCTTGCATGGACTAAGCCCTGGTATACAAATCACCCCATTTGCAGGTGAAATCCATGCAAATGAGGTGATTTTGCAATCCAGGAGGCTTGCAACAGTCTGTGCAAGCTGCAAATAAAGGCTGCATATCATGTAGTAAGCATGCCAATGGCCAAGTATAAGGCCAATGGCATTGCAAATAAAAAAATAAATACAAAAATCAACTTTTATTTTTTTTAGCCGATCTCGACTGTTTAAGCGTAGGCCAGCGGCGTGCAAATGGGATCAGGGGGAAAATAATAAAATAAACTTAAAATAAGCAGCCTAACTAAAATCACTATTCTGCCATGCAAGTCAATAGCAGGCAGAAGAAAACCTCGCCAGTGAGTAGTGGTTGCTAAGGAGGGAGGCTCAGTGTAAGACATGTAACTATGCATTACCAGGCAATCCTATGCAAATGAGGGGAAGGATAGTGAATCCCACTTTTCCCCAGAATGTGAGCCAGGTCCCAACAGTGTAAGAGTAGGAATAGCTTGGTGCAAGCCTAGGAGTTAAGTGACATCATGGGGGGTGTGGCAGGCATACTGTAAGCGGATTGGAGCCCTGTGGCTCAGGTTTGCTCCTAGTTTAGCACAGCTAAGCTAAGGGGTGTGTCTAAACCTGCCTAGCACTCTTTACAAAGTCTAAGCGGGTGTGGGTGGCGTGCACTGGGTTTTACAGGAAGAAGAAAGAAGTTAAACCAGGAAATATCAGCAGTATGCACATTTGAGCACTCTGTGCGGCGTGCACACGGGCTAAAACAGGAAGGCAATGGGAAGGGAAAACAGCAGTAGGAAGGTAATCAAGGAGAACTAGCTTAGCTGGCAGGTGAAATGTATCAGAATCAGCCAATTACACAGGCAGCAGACCAGTCCAGCCCAGAACACTACTATAAACTAAGCGGACACCAACCCCTCTGGTTTTCCCACACTCTACACCACCTTTGTAAACAAGCAGGGAACTTTTAACACTTACAAAAGCAAAATGATAGGGGCTGCAATAGCTATCATACAACTTGTGGAAGAAACTGAGGGTGGTGAGGATGGCAATGCTGTCAACCAACCCACAGTGAGGAGACAGAGAAGAGTATACAGACCCAGGATAACCTACCAGGGGCTACATGAGCTGGAGATAGTAGAGCGCTATAGGGTGGACAGGGACCTCCTACAGTAAATTGTTGAGCTGTGCCAGCCACACCTGACACACAGAACTAACAGAGGGGAACCCATCCCAGTGGATACCAAGGTATGTGTAGGCCTAAGAATACTAGCTGTAGGTACGTTCCAAAGGCCAACTGGGGATATGATGGGGATTTCACAGACATCAGCATCCAGGGTACTTCACCAGTTCCTGGATGCCATGTCAGTACATGTCAGTGAGCAAGTATATTTCCCCAACAGCCGTGAGGCATTGGCCAGCAATATGCAACTGTTCCACCAAATAGCAGAATACCCTGAGGTAGTGAATGCAATAGACTGCACGCACATACATATCAAAGCACCACCCGGTGAGCAGGGATGGGTCTACATCAACCGCAAGGGCTTCACCTGCATCAACTGCCAGGTTGTGTGCGATGCCCAGGGCATAATAATGAATGTGTGTGCTACCTGTCCTGGAAGCTATCACGATTCCCACATCTGGCATCTGATGCAGCTGTACCAAAGATTTGCCAATGAAGACATCCCTCACCGTCACCTAGTAGGGGATGCTGGATACGCACTGGAGCCATGGCTGATGACACTCATCAGAAATGCACACACACCCGAACAAGAACTCTATAATGAGGCACATGCACAGACCAGAATTATAGTAGAGCATGTGTTTGGGATGCTCAAGTCATGGTTTCGGTGCCTGGACACATCCATTGGAGCCTTGAAGTACTCACCAGCTACATGTACCCAAACTGTCCTTGTATGTGCCATGCTACACAATATGATCCTGCAGAAACGGCTGCACCAGGAACAGCACGGGGCAGGGCCACACAGCCACCCACCATTGCCAAAGCCTGCACAGGCACAGAGTGACTCGGAGAAGGAACAACCTGAGCCTGCCCCAGTAGGCAGAAGGCGGTGTGCCTATTATGCCCTGGCCTTGGCAAAGAGCCACGCATAGCACATACACTGACACAGGAGGGACCCAGGGAATAACACCTCTCTCCGACTCTCACATACAGCAAAAGGGATGCCAAACATTACAGTACCTGTGCCTAACAATGTGTAGGGAGTGTACTATGTGCCTCCAACATAGGCAGCCCTGCAGCACCACCCTCATTACTGGGACACCCACAAGGTAAGTGACTCACACATGTCAGTCGGGGGGGGGGTCACATACCCAACAACAGTCACAGCCAGCAAGACAGGTGTAGACAAACACAAACAAAGGCTGTGGTATGGCCTCTGAATGAGGCCTATGGGTAACCTCCCCCCCAGGCCTACACAGACAGACTACAGCAGGTCAGGCAGTGGGATGTCAGTTCTGAAGGCTAGGAAGTCAGAAACTAATATGTAGGTAATTAAAAACTAAGATCTGTAGTACACTAGTATGCCTCTAGCCAGCATGATAGGTAAGACTACAGACTGAAATGGAGTACCCGACATACCAGTACAGTCCTAGCAAATACGTACAATTGTCAGGTGTGCCCCCCCCATCCGACGTAGAAATGTAGTAACAGTCAGGTGTGCCCCCCTCCCCACAATCTTGTGTAGAAATGTAGAAATAGGTGTGTCCCCATCCCATGTAGAAATATAGTAACAGTCAGGTGTACCCCCCCCACAATCCTGTGTAGAAATGTAGAACAAGCCAGGTGTGCTCCCCCATCCTACATAGAAATATGGTAACAGTCAAGTGTGCCCCCCAACCCAGTGTAGAAATGTAGAAATACTCATGTGTGCCCCCCATCCTACGTAGAAATATAGTAACAGTCATGTATGCCCCCCCACAATCCTGTGTAGAAATGTTGAAATAGTCAGGTGTGCCCCCCCATCCTACATAGAAATATATTAACAGTCAGGTGTGCCCCCCAATCCTGTGTAGTAATGTAGAAATAGTCAGGTGTGCCCCCATCCTACATAGAAATATAGTAACAGTCAGGTGTGCCCCCCAATCCAGTGTAGAAATGTAGAAATAGTCAGGTGTGCCCCCCCCCACAATCCTATGTACAAATGTAGAAGTAGTCAGGTGTGCCCCCCATCCTACGTAGAAATATAGTAAGTCAGGTGTGCCCCCCCCAATAATCCTGCATAGAAATGTAGAAATAGTCAGGTGTGCCCCCATCCCACATAGAAATATAGTAACAGTCAGGTGTGCCCCCCCACAATTCTGTGTAGAAATGTAGAAATAGTCAGGTGTGCCCCCCATCCTACGTAGAAATATAGTAACAATCCTGCATAGAAATGTAGAAATAGTCAGGTGTGCTTCCCCATCCTACGTAGAAATATAGTAAGTCAGGTGTGCCCCCCGACAATCCTGCGTAGAAATGAAGAAATAGTCAGGAGCGCCCCCCCCATCCTACGTAGAAATATAGTAACAGTCAGGTGTGCCCCCCCCACAATCCTGTGTAGAAATGTAGAAATAGTCAGGTGTGCCCCCCATCCCAAGTAGAAATATAGTAACAGTCAGGTGTGCCCCCCTGACAATCCTGCATAGAAATGTAGAAATAGTCAGGTGTGCCCCCCCATCCTACGTAGAAATATAGTAAATCAGGTGAGCTCCCCACACAATCCTGTGTAGAAATGTAGAAATAGTCAGGTGTGCCCCCCCCCCCATCCTATGCAGAAATGTAGTAACAGTCCATGCCAAATGATCGACGGATACCCTGCAGAGACAGCATGCTACCTGTAGGTGTACAACACAAAGGTCAGCACTGCAGTGCAAACTACCTGGACTCGATCCAAACATTCAATACAGACAGCCATACTGGGCATGCCCACACACACAGTAATGAAGGCAATGTCAGTCAACAGCATACTGAAAGGTTATACTGGGCATGCTCACACACTTAAACACATTAAGGTCATGTCTGCAAACACCAGTGGACCAGACATATCTGGCAGCTGTAGATGTTAGTGCAGACACTCTTCAGTATGCACCACACATGCTTTGCACACACAGTGGATAGGAATACAGGCATATATGTAAGGACAACACACTATAATAAGCCAAAGGTAGACATACATAGATGTGTGGAACAGGGTGACTGTGACAAGGAGCCATCCAGGGCTCTCCCACCCAGCACACAGCCAAATGGCCACAACCATACAAGGGTCTGATGTCACACACTGCAGATACTAGCCACCAGTACCTGTCACTAGTACAGAGTATGTAGTGCACGTGCCAGCTGTGCAACATGACTGTTCAAGGAAGTAGTCATCTAGCAGCTGTATACACGTACCTGTGGAATATCACCCAGGTTGTGCCTGCATGTGGCTTGCCAACCCCTAGATGAATGGGTTATGGTCCATGCACACACAATGCTCTCCCCATAGCCCCACTATGACAAGCCTGCTGAGGTCATCTACTGTGAAATACACCTTTGGGAAAGGTGTACCCCAGTAATCTCAGTGGTGTGTCCCATAACTGTGTACTGCTGTAGTGTGATAAACTAGTTAGGTTGGAGTTCTAACCCCAGCCTCGGTAGCTGTATGCATGTGTGTGTCCCTCTGTGTAGAAAGCAGTGCTTTTTAGGGTGGTCACACTCCCTACAATTGAAATGCTTTACTTTGGTAAGGCTGCTGATGATATCCACCTAGAAATACATCCCTGGAAAGGTTGTATCTCAGTAATCTCCATGGTGTGTCCCATAACTGCACACTGCTATAGTGTGATAAAATAGTTAGGTAGATGTTCGAATCCCAGACATGACAGGTGTGTCTGTCTATCTGTGAAAAGAGCAATGCTTTTTAGAGTAGTCACACTACCTACAATTCAAATGCTCATCTTCGGCAAGGCTGTTGATGTCATTCACCTAGAAATACACCTCTGGGTAGCTATAACCCAGTAATCTCCGTAGCGTGTCCTGTAACTAAATGTTAGAAAAATATGTATTAGTAATATGCTTAGTGCATTTGAGGTTTAAAAAGGGTTAACACATTTATTCCATTTCACACTGCATAAATCTGCACAAACTGCAGAAGCATTCCAATATTGTAATGTCATGAAATATGCGCAGTTATGATCTTTGCTTATGCTTTGGAAATTTACAGGGAAGCATACAATTTCTGCTAGTGTCAGGAAAATAATAAATAGATGTATCACTTCTACTAATGTCATGAGATCTAAACAAAGAGTTATTGATTTTCCGCTTATGCTATGAGAAAATACACAGCTGCAGAAGCTCTTGATAATGAAGACAAAGGCTGTTTGAAAATATGAACTGCAATCAGCATTTACTTGTACCTAAGCTAGAAAAGTACCTTGAAATGTAACATATGTATTAGAACTGCACAATAGAAGCTTGTAGTGGGCTAAAGCCCCCAAGGTCAGGTTGTTTTTCTCAAATGTTTTTTTATAAATCCAGTCATGTCAGCAGGAAATCCAAGTAACATTTTCTCTGTAACATATAGTGAGTTTCAAATCTGAACATGTCAGCAGGAAAGCTGAGTAATATTTGTTGTAGAACAATACAGAAAGTTGTGTCTAACTATGTCAACCATAGAAAGTAACATTTTATAGAACAGTATAAGAGAAGCATACTGCCTGTTAGTAATTAGGCAAAATCCTGTATGTGCATGTTTTTGTCTCCATGCTGCAAGTAATAAAAGGTGCCATACCTGAACCTTATGTGAATTGGTCTTTGAAGTTTTTTCCTTTGACACTGCATCCTGCTATAGTGTGATAAGTAGCTGTTCTAATCCTAGACATGGCAGGTGTGTGTCTGTCTGTTTAGAGAGCAATACCTTTTAGGGTAGTCACACTCCCTACAATTCAAATGCTCATCTTTGGCAAGGCTGCTGATGTCATCCACCTAGAAATACACCTCTGGGACACTGTAGCCCAATAATCTCCATAGCGCATCCTGGAACTGCGTACTGCTGTAGTGTGGTACATTAGATAGATAGCTGTTTTAATCGCAGACATGGCAAGTGTTTGTGTGTGTGTGTCTGTCTGACCCTGTCCACTTAGAGAGCAATGATTTTTAGGGTAGTCACATTCCATACAATTTGAATGCTCTACTTTGGCAAGGCTGTTGATGTCATCCACCTAGAAATACACCTCTGGGAAAAATGCAGCCCAGTAATCTCTGTAGCATGTGCCACAACTGTGTACTGCTGTAGTGTGATATAGACCCCTGTTAGAGGTTCGATACCCATGCATGTCGGTCGTGGACGTTTTGTGTGTGTTTCAATGTCTGTGTAGGGAGCAATGAATTTTAGGCTAGTCACATTCAATACATTTCCAATGGCCTACTTTGGTAGTCCTGCTGATGTCATCCTATGTGAAATGCACCTTTGGGGAAGGAGCGCTTCAGTAATCCATTCAGTAAAAAAGTTCACTGTATCTATCCAGGCATGTCCAAAGGGTAGTTTTAGGTGTACTCTCCAGTGCAATTGGTGAATCTTGGCATTTTGAGGCAATGTTACAACTGCCTCATGTACACAGACAACCCTCTCCTCCTACCACCAAACACTAATACACATGAGAGATGCAATTATACAGCCAAACTGGAGGCTAAGCTCTCTCAACCCAAGACTGGATCAGACAGTCAAGAGGAGAAGGGAAATACTGGCATCACACCACCAGTCTCACATAGACCCATTAAACCAGCACCAGCAAAAAACAAATAAATACACGAAAATATACTCGGAGGCTCTAAATAAAAATCTGCAAAAGCAAAAGAGACCTCCAAAGCAGACATCCAAGCAACCTCCACCCCCCCAACACAAACCATGAAACACATACTTCAGAAAACCAGTGTGACATGCAATCACAACCCTTAAGGCAAAATAACATACCCAACATACTAGTAATAGGTGACTCTACAGTCAGGCACACTGACGTCCCACTCACTAGGCTGAATAAGGAGAAGGTTACTGTTAGCTGCCTGTCGGGTGCCAGGATTTGCCACATAACATAAGCACTCAGGTCACTCCAGAACAAGTACAAATATGACTCTGTCATTGTCAATGTTGGTGTGAATGACCTGAGCTGTACCTCCCTGGACTACATGAAAAGAGCTCTCTGATCATGTAGTCCAGGCCAATATGACCCTGACCCTGAGTAGCATCCTGCCCTCACCAAGAATGATACCATGGTATAAACAAAAAATTGTCAATTTCAACAATTGGCTAAGTTTCTGGTGTCATTCAAAGGGGATCCAGTGTCTGTCCACCTGGGATGACATGCTCGACAAGCCACGCTGCTTCGCTAGAGATGGCTTGCACCTGTCACCCTTAGGCTTTTGAATACTAGCCAAGGCTCTTGCTACCCCCATAGTGCCTTTTTCAGGCAAGGCTAAAAAGACAAACCCACTGCCGTAAATAGCACAAGTAACAAAAATCTGAGGGTAATGCTACTCAATGCCAGAAGTCTAAACCTCAAAATGCACGCACCCAAGGCACTCCTCAGTATGGAGAAAATTGATATATGTGCAGTAACAGAAACCTGGTTTAAGGCTCCAGAAAGCACCCCAGCACTACCAGGTACAACTCATACCATACATTTCGGCCACAGAACCCTGACCAAAATACAAAAGATGGGGGAGTATCCTTATTCATCAAGGATACCCACACCTCCAGGTTAGTGGCACAGCACGATGGTTCAGAGATCATCCACGTGCAACTAACAACAGGAAAAACTGAAATTCAAATTGTAGCTTGCTACAGATCACCCACCATGTCCCAGGACCCCCATTCTGCATTTCTGGAAACACTGGGAAACATAAAGGTCCTACCAAATACCCTAATATTGGGTGATTTCAACTACCCAAACATTAACTGTGAGAACTACTCAAGTACTAACTCCCTTGCCCAACATTTCCTAGAATTTATAAACTCAAATGCCCTGGATCAACTTGTCAACACTCCCACAAGAGGTAACAACATATTGGACCTGGCCCTAACCAACATGTGCGACCGGTGTTCCACATCAGAGGTCAACCCCATGCTGGTTAGATCTGACCATAAAAAAATCACTTTGGATATCCACATTTCGCCCCCACCCCCTGACAAGGAAACCACCATGTAAAACTTTTCAAAAGCAAACTTCACATTACTTAAGAGCGAGGTGGAAAGTTTCAAAGCCCCCATGCTAAAGGATAACGCTGTCCAAGCTGCAAAATCCTTTACTAATGCATTCTACGGGCACCTACAAGAATGCATGGATCATGCTACCCCAAACAAAACCAAGACTCACTCCTCCAAGAAAAGGAAACCAGTCTGGTGGACCCCTGCCATAAACAAGCTATAGTAAAATCCCAAGAAGGGAAGACATCCCTGATCAGTATCAAGAAACTACGATCCCTCATAAAATCGTCTAAGGCAAGCTTTGAAAGAAAACTTGCAAAGGACTCCAAAGATAACCACAAGGCATTCTTTAGCTATGTCAAGAATCTAAGTGTCAATGCTCAGATCTGCTCGGTGTTAGTGCAGAATGGCAAAAAATACACTGAACCATCCGATATTGCCAACATCCTGGTAGACAGGTTCAGTGCAAACTTCACTCCCCTCTCACTCCCAAAAGGGCCCATAACCATACCAGAAGAATGTAGATCCCCTGAAATCACAGACACTCAGGTTAAAACAGCCCTCTTCAAAGCTATAAACACAGCATCAATGGGACCGGATGGTGTCCCAGGCTGCGTCCTACACAAGCTCAAAACTGAACTAAGCCCTCACCTAAACACACTGTTCAGACTCAGCCTCTCCACAGGCTACATACCCATAGAGTGGTGCACAGCAACAGTTATTTTGCTCCACAAAGGTGGAGCCACAACAGACCCCGGGAACTATCACCCTATAAGCCTGACTAGCTTGGTCTGCAAGGTTATGGAGCGCTTCATCATGGAACTCATTAAGAAAGATATTGGGAACCTCCAAACACTGGGGCCTACCCAGTTCTGCTTTGTTAAGGGCAGATCATGCCTCCTAAACCTGGTGGACTTCTTTGAGACAGTTACAAAGGCTATAGATGAAGGAAAGGTGGTAAACACAGCCTACCTAGACCTTGCAAAGACCTTCGACACTATTCCCCATTCTGGTATTATAGACAAGCTCACCAGCCTGAACATAAACCCCTATGTCACAAGATGGGTTGCCAATTGGCTTAGTACAGAAAAGAGGCACAGGGAACTAATCTAAGGGGGTGGTGAAAGCCAACACATTCTGGCTAAGTTTATGAATGCCTTTGGGCAGATAGCCTAGTACCTACCTATGAACCTATGAACATGCTGGAGGGATAGGTTCCTGATCCAGAGACTCCTCATACTCTGGAATAGACTGCCCATACATGTTAAGCAGAGTGCCTCCTTGGCCCTCTTCAAAAGGAACCTTGACGATTGGATGGGAGATAGGAAATTCACCCCGGGGATCATGTCAGTCACCCTGCTAGACAGGGGTCCAGAGAAGTAAATATTGTGGGAAGAAATATCCAGGGAATTGTTATGGCTAGGCTTGTATAGGCCCTAGGGCCGATAGCCTAGTACCAACCTATGAACCTAATCCCTGTGGTGCGTCCTATAATAGCTCCATGCTGTAGTGTGATATAGACTTCTGGTAGGGTTCTATACCCACACATGTCTGTTGTGAATGTTTTGTGTGTGTTTCAATGTCTGTGTGGGGAGCAATGCATTTTAGTCTAGTCAAACTCAATACATTTCCAATGGCCTACTTTGGCAGTCCTACTGATGTCTTCTAATGTGAAATACACCTTTGGGGAAGGATGTCTCCAGTAATCCCTGTGGTGCATCCTATAACAGCTCCATGCTGTAGTGTGATATAGACCTCTGTTAGGGGCTCTATACCCACACATGTCGGTTGTGGATGTTTTGTGTGTGTATCAATGTCTGTGTGAGGAGCAATGCATTTTAGGCTAGTCACACTCAGTACATGCCCAATGACCTGCTTTGGCAGTCTTGCTGATGTCATCCAATGTGAAATACACCTTTGGGGAAGGATTATTCCAATAATCTCCATGACGCGTATTATAACTGCGTAGTGCTGTAGTATAATAAACTAGTTAGGTAGGGGTTCAACTCCCAGACATGACAGGTGTGTGTGTTTGTAACTTGCATCCTATGTGGAGGTGGGTGTGACACCTGGGCCCAATGTGGGGCGGATTTTGCAAATGTCTTTTATGGTGGCCCTATTTCACAATCTCCACTGTACAGGGATAACAGATGTGAAATAGCCAAGAGGCTGGGTGCAAATCCATACCCATACATGTGACATCACAGCCAGGCAATCACAGTTAGCAACCCCAGTATTACCCAGAGCACACTCTCAACCCATGTCACATACACACACACACACATGCCGAGGCAACAGCCAATATGTGTGTAGTACACTGCATACTGGTGACTGATAGTAACTATGGAGTGATTGCAGTGGCCTACAGAGGGCATGGCTTGGCACCCTGTCCATCTGTCCAATAAGCACATACATGCAGACAGTGCACCTTCCCCATGTTCCACACTGGACACCTGCAACACCTGTGGTGCCATCACATGTGACGCACAAAGGACATACCATGCCTGAAAACATGCCCTGTATGGACAGATGCCACTGACACCAGGGAATGCCATTAGCATGCTATCAATGTAGGTGCAGGGTTAACCTGCTGTCCATTACCAGTTCCTGCCACAGGTGGCCAAGACTGGCACATCTGATGATAATCTGTGTACACAACATGGGCCCGACACCCCAGGTACAGTTCCACATGTCACTGTACATGCATGTGGGAGGTGTGCACATCCCAGACACCGTCCATGTCATGGACTAGGGAACACATACATGGTAAGCAATGCACAGCACTGGCCACACGCAATAGCCACCCAGGTGACTGGATAGTGGATACAATACACACCTGTATGGGCAAATGCAGAAACCACAGGTCTGAGCCACAATGCAGACTATTGTCATGTGGCCTGATGCCAAGGTATGCCCATCACCTAGCCTTGTACAGCTGTCTGGCACAGTTGACCCCCACATACCCATGCAGAAATGCACCCATGCATGTCAGTACTGGCACCCTGTGTGTTTGTGTGTGTGTTGTATGATGCGTATGATCACATCCACACTCACTACAACCCCCAGTGGCATACTGAAGCATGCTGTCTGATGTCAGACACCTCCCCATACCCTTTCCCTATATAACCTCCGTATGACCCGTGTGGTGCATGTGATACCTACACAGTAATGTGTTGTGGCAATCTCACTAGTGATGAGCTGTATCCCTGGCCCTGCCAAATGTGTCAATGTGTGTGCATCCCTGTGAGAGTGTGGCTGTGTTGATGTTGGCACCTGTTCATGCGGACAGGCAGGTGTACATCACCTACCATATAGCTACTATATCCTTGTTGCAGATGTCACTCACCATGACATATATGTTCTGCGGACTCCACAAAAGGTAACCTATGTGGTGCATCCAACAACTGCATAGGAGTGTGACAGCACTACATAGTCATCAGGGGTTTGATACCCTGTGCTGGTAGGTGTGTGACACAAACATGCTTAGGTTTTACTCTCCCACCCCTCCCTGACTTGTTGATGCCTCTGTCTGCCTCTCTCACTCCCTCACTGGTGGATGTGGAGACCTATACCTGCTTTTCTTAGGCAGCAGCATGTGTATTTTAGGTAATGCTCATGATCAGCTGATGGCCTCTGCATGAATTGCAGCCCTCCCCTAGCTGATTGCATGTGGAAGAGCTGGTGTAACATTCCCATAGCCAATTGCATGGAAACACACTCCAATATCTAGGAACATCATGTTTGTGTTGGTCCTTTTCATTCACTGTGAGTAGGAACTCATTCTGTTGTTTGGCAAACAGCATCTCAGATGGAGTAGGGATTTACCTCTGACAATGTACATTGCGGAAACAGGCCAACACACAGGAAGGGGATGTGCCTGACCTGACTACAGACTGTAAGTGCTGCTATACTACATTTGGAGTAATGTATATATATGTATATCTGTATCTGCATACATGTGTCTGTATATGTGTATCCTGGGGATGTTGATAGCTTCCACATTTTACATTTTACATTTCCTATGGGAGCCAGACTGTACTGCATGATATGTTACCAATACCAGCCTGACATCATACAGGTGGGATGTAGTACTGTTAACATCTTGTGCCCATGTCATGTCATGTCCTGGTTATGGGATCTGCAACACTTGGTAGTGTATTGCAGGGCAGACATGTTTGGCTGTGGGGGGTATGCCTATTCGTACAAGATGTATATTGTTTGGGGCCTCTCAACCCCATTGACAGTGCATGTGGACATATTTGTTTTTGTTAATCTACCATTGCTATCTACAGATATATGGCCACATATGCCTGTATAGATATATATATCTGCTTATATATATATATGACTATGTCCGTATATACCTACATAGATATATATCTGTGTACATATATGTACCTTGCGTGTATATGTAGACATATAGGTGTAGACATATATACGTGTCAATGTAGGCATTTGCATGCATATATGTTCATATATAGTTATATATATAAATATATGTATATATTTCTAAATATACACACATATATATATATATATATATATATATATATATATATATATATATATATATCGACATATATAGATATATAGATATGTTGAATATGTTTAGATATTAATACATTTACACACACACATACATCTAGATGTTGGTATACATTCTATGTACTGTTGCATGACTGGGCTGGATGATATATTTCTAAAAACATCAGATTTTTGTATATCTCTTATGGCTTAGTGGTAAATCACTTTGTCTATGGTGTGCAGGGTCCTGGGTTTGATCCTTGCATAGGCTGGTTATTTTGTTGCTGGGCAGAACACGGGCTGTTGGATACAGAGTTATTAAGGCACTTTAAAGCAGTTCTAAGCAGGCTCTGGTCAAGGCTTGACAGGATGCAGGTGTTAATGTGACATATTTTGAGAATAGCTGTCATACACTTTGGGCGAGATGCTGCAATGACAGGTTTGTTTTCATATACATTCTCTGACTATGTTCAGGTCTGACTATCAGTTATATGTCAGTAAATCTGCCTACATTTCTTGGGTCATCACACTGATTTGTCAGGGGAACAGGTTACCGGGCAGCAGATATGGGCCATTTATCTGGACATGCTGGACAGATCAGAAAAGTTGAGGGGTATGACTATCCCTACAGCTTACTACCTGAACATTCTGCCACAGTCTGTACAGTTGATGGTTATGATTATGCTTACAGCTTACTATCTGAACATTCTAGCATATTCTGTACAGTTGTACTATGCATACAGCTTTCTATCTGAACATTCTCACAGACTCTGTACGGTCGTGGGGTATGATTATGCATACAACTTACTACCACTCCCGGGATTCAAACCCCTGCTGTGTGTGGTAAAAATATTACAATTGACATCACAGTACACTGTGCTGTCAGGGAATTGGTGTGAAGCATTCCAATGTTTTCTGTCTAAGTCTCCCTCAGTTGTACAATATGACTGACCTCTTGGGACTTCCAACATATACTGAACCTCCTACACATTTTATCTGCGTTCAACAATGTAGATAACACTGCTTATTACAACAGTACTATTTATAGAATGCAACACTACAACAACATATGAAAGCAAAATGTACACAAGCACTCCAGGAGTTATACTTTTATTCACAAGATATTACATTTTTATTTCCACACAAGCTATATGACACTCTTCCTGCCATATTGTCTAGTTTATTCAGTACATCCCATACACAATACATTTTTATACTGGTATAACACTTTCTAGAACTGTTATATTTATTTGTTATGACAGTACATGCAAAATTATTACTAACCTGCCTTGTGACACAACCTTTGCAGCCTAGCAGCGTGGGCTTGCTGGTTCCCAGCCCACTCATCTGCAGCTGTCAGTGAAATACAGTGATATTTAGCCATTACCTATCCATAGTATACACAAGCTAGGCAATCATTATCTACGTAGTAGAATGAGTACTTAGTGCTGGGGCATCAGCCATCTGCCTTGATTCTTGGATCCACTGCTCCAAGAGATTACCCCTCCACCACTTCAGGTCAGCATGGTGATGCCTGACCTGATCACCAGTCCGGGGGATACCAGTGGCACTGGTGAGGTCATGGGTGAGACTGTCCCAGGCCTCCACTTTATACTGAGAGCCCTGGTACTGGCCCTGCAGTAGTCTCTGCTCATGGTGTTTTACCGGGAGGCATACCATGAATCTGGACTCCTGGGTACCCCAGCACTGCGCTCTAAATCAAGTCCCTTCCCCTACTCCAGCCATTCTGCCTACAGTAGGGAGCTGCAACCAGTTATGGGAAGTATTTGCGCTTGTGGGGTTTAAATAGACCCGATTTCCCACACTTTCCCATTATTGGATGGTTTTGCAAAGGCTAAGCTATGGGCACACCTGCTTACCTAATGTAGACATTTCTTAAAGGGGTATACCACTGGGCAGATTGAGTTAGCCAGCCTACACATTGCTTACACTAAGTAAGCTGAGCTGTGCAATGCTTAGTGTTGCTTAATATTTAATTAGCATTACATTTTCCTTTTGGCATTGATTTATTATTCGTTACATGTTATATATGTGTCTGGTACCCATGATTCATGTGTACGTACACTTTATGGGGTCCTGGGAACTTCAACACTTTATTACAATAACACCTCACATCTGGCCTTACTGCTGCACTCCAGTTCACATATTTATGTTACGTGGCAGGTTATACAACATCACATTGTACATAAATTCCTTTCACATGTTCAGTTTGATTTTCCTATGGTGAGGATT
>NC_056730.1:326613062-326615562 GCF_019279795.1 Protopterus annectens | reverse complement strand
TTTATCTATATAAAATGCCATGCATTTCATACAATTAGCCATGTGTGTGTGTGTGTGTGTGTGTGTGTGTGTGTGTGTGTGTGTGTGTGTGTGTGTGTGTGTGTGTGTGGTATGTGTCAGGGGGTATGGGAGGCCCTTCCAGTAATGATGTATTTTTGTTTTGTTTGTTTTTTTCTTTGATCATTTAAGGTTTTGCACTGTTAACAGTTCGATGATTTATGTTTTGGAATTTTAACACTGATGAAATGTCATAATCCCATACAGATAGATAGATGCTATATAGATAATATAAAGATACAGATATATTTATACATAAAATATGCATGCAGAAATACTGTCAGTTTGTGAAAAACTCTCACCTGGCTGTGCTTACCCACAGACACCAATTAAGAAAGTACAAAGGGCAGGGCACAGTTATCATCATTTGCACAGGTGAGGAAGGGAGCTGGTTCTACCAGAAACTGCACTAAATGAATCACAACCCTGACTAGAAGTCTGTGCTCTAAAGTTTCTTCCGTAGTGAGATGAGGCTCTCTGCCTATCGTCATGTCTGGGCATGATAATTATGCTAATTAGGATCATTTCATTATTTATTTGTGAACCACACAATTTGCATGATAAGCAATCTTTTAAACATTGTGGAGATTTCTCCATGATACCGTGCACATGTCTGGGCACCTATGGATCGTTCTGTGCACAGGCAGGCAGTCAATTATTTTAGAGTTGAGAGAGCTGTCATCACATAGTTAGCCATCACCAGATGGAGTCACTGCAGACCATGCATTCTTAGCAGCATACTCAAGAAAGAATGACTACCATGTTTGACACCTTAAAGTGCACTTTGAAATGGCAATACAGTACATATATTTACCATCTGTTATGTAAATGAGTTGCCCATCAGTGCCTGCCATTTTGCAATAGATGAGACACACAAGAACTGTTTTGAGTTCCAGTCAGCCAGTTTCCCTGAGGCTCCTGCATGAGGGCTATACCAGGTCACAGTATATAAGGCTGATACCTGAAATAGATTGAGTACAGCTGCCACCCATGCTTCTGGTACCCCACATATGGTAAACAGTGCTGTCACCACAACAGTGACATTAGGTGTCATAATCCTGACTTTCTTCACCAAAGAGAGGAAAAAGTTAAGATGCAGTCACCACCTCCATACTGTAAGTATAATTTCTTTTAGCTACCCAAATAACCAGCCACTGCACAATACCATCAAATTTCTCATTTTGCATTTTCATGTCCATATCCATAAAGAGATCAAAAGTAATAGGCATATGCACAGGACCAGACTGGAGCAAGTGCCTAAGGGAGCACCAAGGTAAGTATACATGCTATCATAAAACTGTCTTTTAATAGTAACAGTAGTAGGCATTAAAATAATGCATAACTTTCATACACCAGTGCCACATCGGTCAGTAATGGCACAGATCAACGTTATTACTATGAGTATGCAATGTTAGAAGTGTTTCTTCATGCCTCCTCCTGTATAGGTGGACAACTGGCTCTCCATCTTAAGTGTCATTGTTCTCATACTGATGAGGATGTCAGTGGGTAGCTCAGTTACGCCGCCATACACACATGTACTGTTGTGATCATGAAAAACATTTCTCGTATATTTTTCTCACCACTACTATCACTGCACCAGTACACAGTCTGTATCTGTAAGATCAACAGTATTGGTTTGCTAGACATTGCACAGCTACAATATGTCCTTGTCTTTACCAGTGACTGAAATATGTCAGTCTAAGAAGCATGTTTACTTTCTATATGTACAGAATTCTCACACATCAAAGTGCATCTGTGGCCACAGGCACACATTGCTCTGGCTAAATAGGCCCAGCCATTAATCTTTATCTATCTGTAATACTGCATATCAGGCTGGCTGTTGTTTTAGACATCCCCTGCATATATATTTATTTGAGTCTATGTCAGATGATCGACTTTTCAGAAGTTCAAAAAAATATCGAAAAAACACACATACAAAAATCTACTTTTTTACATTTTTGAAGGGGGGCAAGATCCCTGCACCCCATGTGGGGGGCTGCATCCACCACACCCCCTGCAAATTATATATATCAACTCCAAGACCACACTACAGTGAGAAAAAGCATAAATTTTCCTATCCTGACTGTACCACAATCTCCATTCAAAAGCTTTGAGTTTTCAAAAGCTGGATCATATGGTCTCAATCACAGAGTTCAAGTTTCTGAAAACCCGATCAACTGATAGGGACCCATTTCTTTAAACATATATATCTATTTGTTTAGATAGAGATAAGGATTCTGATGTCTATGATTATTTAATACATTGCAAAGTGTTAGTGGTACAACAGGTAGCATGCTCACCTTTTGTTCAGAAGGCTGTGGGTTCTATTCTCACACCAGGTAGATTAATTTTTGACACTACAGTGCAGCATGGGGGGATGCACTCTTGAGTGTGCTGTCCTTCAGATGAGCTGTTAAACCAGTGCCCCATCTACCTGAGTTGG